>NC_037688.1:57501020-57561757 GCF_003255815.1 Theropithecus gelada
AAAAAAAAAAAAAAAAAAAAAAAAAAGAAAAAGAAAAAAGAATAAAAGCAGACAAGGCTCAGGGCTCTTAAAGTCAGTGGATGTCAAGGTCAATTTGAGGACCTGATGAAGGCTGTGGCCCCAGTCTTGAGAAAAATGCATCCATACCCAGACTCCTTTCTGCTGTAGAACCTTCCTCCTGCTTCCCTGCTGGCCAGAAGGCTCCACGCCCACTCTGCCTGTCTCACTTCTTGTCACATCCTAGGTGTCGGCTCACCTATTGCCTCAGTAAGGCTGCCCTGACCTACCTAGTTATTCTCTTGCATAGCATCCTCCTTTTACTTTTAAAGCACTGACCGCCATTTATAACAATATATTCACTTGATTGTTTACATATTATCTGTTTCTCTGCTACTTGCATGCTCTAGTTAAATAGGGGCTGCATCTGTTTCCTTCAGCAGCGTATCCCAGGGTCTAGCATAAAGTAGAAACCCAATGTATATTTGTTGAATGATGGATGGATGAATGGATGGATGGGTAGATGATCAAACAGCTGTCTCTGAATATGTTTCAGGGCAAGAATATGAGAATGAACTCATCACCCTAAACAAAGCATAGGTCCCTCCTCCAGCCTCACAGTGCAGTCCTGGCCTTTGACACAGTTCATGGTGGCCCCATGGTCTGTGGTGCTGGTTCTCGAAACTTTTCTGGGAATGTTCCCCTTCTTGTGTCTCTTCTCTCCAACATGCATAGACCTGGGCATCAGCATCCGTCTAAAGGACTTACTCCTCTTATTTCCTAAGACCCTCCAGGAATCTGTTCAAACCGTGGGAGGAGAGCTTCAATAATACTGAGATTGAATTTCCCTCCAGCCTGGGGAAACGGGGGGATTAGAGTCAGATTTAATTTGATTTTAGACAAATAAAGTACTGTGAAATTTATTGCACACCTGAATTGCTGGAGAAAAATTCTGGCCATGATGGGATGTTCACAGGGCTGCCGAGCAACAGTTGTGCAGGGTTGTGTCTTGTATAAGGGACACAGCATGGGCATCTTGCTTGCGGTCAGAGTGGGGCCAGTTTTGCAGGTTCATCCAATATCAGCATTTGGCAGTCTACCAAGTCCTGTGCTTGTGGGGCTACAAAGTCCTAGGGGGTGCCCTTTTCTAATTCAGAAAATGCTTTCAGTTCTGGCACTAGCCTTGGGTAGGGAGAAGCATGGAGGAAGCAGGCAAGGACGGATGATGCTGTGTCCAGGAAGTTGTGGTGTAGTCCAGCCGTGAGCTGCGGGTAGCCTGGGCCAATGGCGGGAGGGTCTGGGACTGCTGGTCAATAGGTTAGCCTCAGAAGGATTCAGAGCATGGGGAACAAAGTGAGATTATGTCTTGCTCCTCATGGTCCTTTAGTCCTTTGGCTTCAAAAGCACTCATGTACTTTCATATTTTACCTTTCTAGACAAAGCAGATGTACAACATTGTGATTAAATCTGCTAGAGTGTCCTCCCTCCCAGGAGAGGACACACCATCTATTTGTTCATTTATTCATTCATTTCTTTAAAAATACTTCTTAAAGTCCTGCTCTCTGCCAGCTTCTGTCTTAGGAGCTGGAGATGCAGCCTTAAACACAACAGACAAAAATGCCAGCTCTTGTGGAGCTTAATGTCCAGAGTGGGAAATCAACAGTAGACACAAGACAAGACATAAGAGAAATATTTAAGGTGATTAAAAAGTGATAAATGCCATGTAGGAAAACAAAAGAATTGGGTAAAGAGATATAGGAGATACAGGAGTGCTGCAAGGAAGGGGCAGTGGCAATTTAGATGGGGTGATGACAATGAGCTTCATGGATATGATGCTTGCACAAAAAAGTGGAGATGAGAGAGTGAGTCATGGAGGTATCTGGGGGTAAGATCCTTACAGGCAGAGGAAGAGCCAGTGTAAATGTCCCGACATAAGAGAGTGTCTGGTACAGGACTTACTACATTCATTATCATTTTCTATTTTATGTCTGCTTCTCAAAGTGGTGTACCTATACTCCTGGGGTTCACCTCTATTCGTCAGGAGAACACAGGTTTCAGGATAAACAAGGCTCACTTTGCTGGAAACTCAATTGTATAGAACTTTTATTTATTTATTTATTTATTTATTTATTTAAGACAGAGTCTAACTCTGTTGCCCAGGCTGGAGTGCAATGGTGTGGTCTCGGCTCACTGCAACCTCCACCTCCCAGGTTCAAACGATTCTCCTGCCTCAGCCTCCTGAGAAGCTGGAATTACAGGTGCCTGCCACTATGCCCAGCTAGTTTTTAATTTTTTTTTTTGTATTTTTAGTAGAGATGGGGTTTCACCATGCTGCCCAGGTTGGTCTCAAATGCCTGGGCTCAGGCAATACACCCACCTCAGCCTCTCAAAGTGCTGGGATTATAGGTGTTAGCAACCACACCCAGCCTTTTTTTTATTTTTTATTTTTTGAGTAAAACTTTTTTTCTTTTAATAGGGAGAGGTTGAATATAAAAGTTATGCCTATTTTCATGTGAAAACATGAGGCTTGCAAGAAATATCATGTTCACATTCATAGCTCATTTCCAACTCCTCTCCAGAACTTGCATCTCAATGGCGTGAGATGGTTATACTCTGCCATGTTGGGCACTTAGGTGAGTGTCTTAGTCCATTTGTGTTGCTAGAAAGGGATGACTGAGGCTGGGCAATTTATAAAGAAAAGAGGTTTATTTGGCTCACGGCTCTTCAAGCTGAACAAGAAACATGGTGACCACATCTGCTTGGGTTTCTGGAGAGGGCCTCAGGCCACTTCCGCTCATGACGGAAGGTGAAAGGGAACTGTTGTGTGCAGAGATCACATGCGAGAGAGGAAGCAGAAGAGGGAAGGAAGTACTGGGCTCCCTTTAGTAACCAACTCTTGCAGGAACTAATAGAGCAAGAATTCACTCATTACCGTGAGGACACACCAAGCCATTCATGAAGGATCTGCCCCAATAACCAAAACCCCTCCCTGTAGGCCCCACCTCCAACACTGGGGATCACACTTCAACATGACATTTGGAGAATCAAAGGAACCACACTACAGCCATGGGAAAGAGAGAGATGCTGGGATTTATACATCTATTTCCCTCACCAGGCTGTGAGCAGAGTCCGTCTTTTTCAGATCATTACTGTCTGTGCAGGATATCTTGCCTGGAACATAGAGCATCCCTGATAAAGAGAAGTCCTTCCCCTGTCTTCTTCCTTCTGGGTGAACTGCGCCTACCCCTTGGAGGCCTGGGCTCAGCTCTCTCACTGTAAAGGCCCTGTGGACTCACATTCGTGAAGGTGCCAGGTGGGCAAGAAAAGTGCATGACATGGGCTGGGATGGGATATGACAGGGGATGGGGAGGACTGTGGTGAACTGGAGAGCACCTGGTCAATGTAAGGGGAGTGGCTGCTCCTTACCTCCACGAAGACACCTGGGTCAAAATTTCCCAGTTCTTTTGATTTTAAGAAAAGCTAAACATCTGATTTTTTAAAAAAATTTTAAATATAGACATTGATATTAAAATGTCTATAGGGATTGGGCGTGGTGGCTCACACCTGTAATCCCAGCACTTTGGGAGACTGAGGCAGGGACAGATTGCTTGAGACCAGCCTGGATAACATGGTGAAACCCTGTCTCTATAAAAAATACAAAAATTAGCCAGGCGTGGTTGTGCATGTAATCCCAGCTACTCGGGAGGTTGAGATGGAAGGATGGCTTGATCGCAGGATGTGGAGGTTGTAGTGAGCCAAGATCACGCCAATGCACTACAGCTTGGGTGACAGAATGAAACCCCATCTCCAAAAAAAAGTGTCTGGAGGTAAAATTTGAGGAAATGGGACTTGCAAATACACTCCCCAGAGACCCAGAGCAGTGGGAAGAGCCCTCCAGAATCCCAAGTGAGAAGCTGAACTCTGGGCAAGGCCCAGAAACATGTGGCCAGAGCCAGCCTAAGAAGACAAGACACCTTTGATGCTTGGCCACCTTCAAGAGTGAGTCTCCTGGGGAGTGGGGAGAGCGGTAGAGCTTCCAGCTAAAAAATTCTAGTTCTCTGTTCAAGAATTGAATCTAGGGGTACACGTTAGAAGCATGTTTACACCAATCTCTACTTGTAGGAGTTTAATATATTTAATTTTAAAAGGGGAACTCATTGTCTCGCTAAAATAAAACATTTAGGAGTCCATGGGTTCAGGTATGGCTGGGCCTAGGTGTTCAAAAATGTCCTCAGGAATCTTCCTCTACCCTCTGGTTCTGCTTCCCTCTGTGATGACTTTAGTATCAGGGAGACTTGTACTGCAGAGTGCCTAGTTGGTTGTCTGCAATTTCATGTTTATATCCTACCAACTTAGCAATCTTAGTAAAAACAGTATCTTCTTATGGCTCTAACAAAAGTTCCTGGTTTGGCTTTGCTGGGGCTGGCTTGAGTCACACACCCACATGCAGAGCCTGGCAGTGGGTCAATCTCCCTAGAACTATGTGGACCGAGAGTGAGGGAGGGAGCCCCCAACGGAAAATGAAAATGGTGTTTCCAGAAGAGGTGAAGGGATGAAGGCTGAGCAGGCAAAACTATAGGGTTCTTGCTGGGCTCCTCAAACATGGGGCAAGAATTCTCAACTTTCCAGCCAGCATGTGACACTTTTTCTTCCTCCTGCTTCCTATCTCCTCTTGCCATCCATCCCTGTGGCCCTTCTTGGGGAGGAGACACTATGCTGCGGCTCCCATCTCAGCTGGGGTACTGATTGCCTGTCAGAGTCCTTCAGAGCCTTGATACTGGCATTTGCTTTTGCATGTGATGTTGCAGGCTCCTGGCACCCTGACCTCCAATGCTTCCACCCCGCCTCCCAGCAGCCACTCTCCTGTTCCCTTTTCTGCAAGAGAGATGATCTGTCTCATGTGTGCGGACTCTTGTCTGCTGAGTTTTTATTCTTTCTACCTCTTCTTTAGAATCATAATTCCTTAATTCCCCAGTGAAGCTCTGAGAAAGGTTGCCATTCTAATACCTTTCAGGCCACATAGTGGAGATGTTACTTGCTGTATCCTTGGGATGGCAGACCTGGCACAGTCTTTGTAGGATGAAGCCTAAGACTCCCAGGGTGTGCACACATACAGGAGGATCCTCTGAAGTCAAATGGGCTGACTGGGTCACACAAGACTGAGCAGGAGGCCAGAGGTTACTGCCAGGAGGGCATTTATGGGCCACAGCACAGGGAAGGGAAACCTGGGCAGAGCCCAGTGGACTCTCTAAGTTGAAGAAATAAGGTTGGGAGTCTTGGGAGGGTGAAGCAGCTAAAGTTCTCAGGGCAAAGTACTAGAGTTCACAGGTCAGAGAGTAGGGAGGAGGAGGAGGAGAAGAAGGAAGAAGAGAAGGAAGAGGAAGAAAAGGAGGAGGAGGAGGAAGAGGAGGAAGAGGAAGAGGAGGAAGAGGAAGAGGAGGAAGAGGAAGAGGAGGAGGAGGGGAAAGAGGAGGAGGAGGAGGGGGAGGAGGAGGAGGAAAGAGATCTGGAGTTTAGTAAAGGACCCTTCAGTTGAGTCATGATCAGTCCATGCATGTCAGGAAAAGGAAATCACCAGAGATCAAGGAAAAACCACTTGAGAGGATTATAACAACTGGGGAGTTTCCACAGGGCTGAGAATAGTTCCTGTTCCCACCAGCCAGAGTGGAAAATCTTATAATAATCCTTAAACACTGGGTGGAGTTCTAGAAGGAGTATTCAGTAGTCCTGCCAAAGAAAGTTTAGAAGCAAGACTCAAAAGGACCAAACTGTTTTCCATAACTTTACTGGATGGCAGAAGATAGCTCAAAAATATTCATAGGAATATAAAAATACCCAGCACCCAATAAGATAAAATTCACATCGTCTGCCATTCAACAAGTAATTACCAGGAATGAAAAAAAGTAGAAAAATATGACCCATAATGAGGAGAAATATCAATTGATTAAAACCTACTGAGAAATAACACAGGTGGCAGAATTGATAGACAAGGACATTAAAAAGTTATAACTGTGTTCTATATATTCAATAAACTAGCAGTAAGGTTGAGTATTGTAAATAGAAATATGTAAAATGTAAGACTCAAGTTTCCAGATAAAATGAAAGATCTTCAGTCAAATTTGAATTCCAGACAAATAGTAGATTTTTTAGTGTGTGTCCCAACTATTGCATATACTCTAAAAATTGTTCGCCATTTATCTAAAATTCACATTTAACTGGGAGTCTTGTATTTTATTTGTTAAATCTGGCAATCCTAAAAAAGACTCAAATTGTGTTTCTGAAGATAAGATCTGTAGTGAGTATGATTCGAAAAATGTACTCATGCTCTGAATGGAATCAAGAGCAACTTAGACATAGCAGAAGAAAAGATGAATGAACTTGAAGACAAAGCAGTAGAAACTACCCAAAATGAAACACAGAAAGAAAGAAAACTAGAAAAAAAAATGAATGGAGAACAGTAGTTGAACATATGTTTAGTCAGAGTGCCCTAAGGACAAAATGAGTGGGATGAAAAAATATTTGCAGAAATAATGGCCAGCAATTTCCCAAATCTGGTGAAAACTATAAACCCACAGAGAGTGAGAGAAGGTACACATTGCCGATATCAAGAATGAAAGGCACAGAGGTGTATAATCACTACAGATTCTGTAGCTATTAAAAGGATCATATGGGGATATTAAGAACAGCTTTTTGCTAATACATTGGACAACTTAGATGAAATGGAAAATTTCCTTGAAAGGCACAAACTACAAAAACTCTTTTAAGAAAAATAACAAACAGATAAACAGAATAATCTTATGTCTCTATGGAATTGTGTATTAGTCTACTCTCACGCTTCTATGAAGATAATACCCAAGACTGGGTAATTTATTTAAAAAAAGGGGATGCAATTGAATCACAATTTGGCATGGCTGGGAAGCCTCAGGAAACTTACAATTGTGGCAGAAGGGAAGCAGGTGCCTTCTTCACAAGACTTCAAGAGTAAGTGTGGGTGTGTGAAGGAGGGACTGTCAAACACTTATAAAACCATAAGATCTTGTGAGAACTCACTCACTATCACGAGGACAGCATGGGGGAAACTGCTCCCATTATCCAATCGCCTCTCTTTCTCTACATGCAGGAATCACAGGTCCCTCCCTTAACATGTGGGGATTACAATTCGAGATGAGATTTGGGTGGGGACATAGAAATTTCTAGGCCAAAGCTTCTGCATATTTTTTTTCTGCTTGTTGTTTAATATTTTTATTGGTATGGAATTGGCATACTCTATCTAATATGGTTTGGCTCTGTGTCCCCACCCAAATCTCATCTTGAATTGTAATCCCCACGTGTCCTCAGAAATTTCTAGACCAAAGTTTTTTTATGTTTTCTTTTCCTGCTTATTGTTTAATATTTTTATTGATATGTAATTGGCATACTCAATATAATATGGTTTGGTTCTAAGGACTTGTATGCAAAGATATGTGCACAAGGATACCCATTTCAGCATTGTTTGCAATGTCAAACTATTGGAAACTATCGAAATGTCTCAACATAAATATCCATTAATAGGAAACCTGTTAAAACAACTGGGAGTGTATCTATATAATGGCCTATGGTACATTCTTTTAAAAGTTTGTGTGTACTGAAGAAAGACACTCTCCAAGATACATGGGTAAGGGAAAACACTAGTGGTAAAAAAAGAGCATATGCAATCATATATTACAATCATATATATATATATGTGTGTGTGTGTATATATATATATACACACACAATCTATTTATGTATATATATTTCTGGTGCATAGGATGATACACACACACATATATACAACAAAGTACCTGGGGGATCTTTACTGTATATTTGTACAGATGTAGAACATTTCTAAAAGAATATCCAAGAATTTCCTTATTGTGGTTCTTTCCTGAAAGGGGAATTAAGGAACTTGAGGTTCAGGGTAGAAAGGAAATTCAGTTTTTACTGCATATGCTTTTGTAATGCAGTTATGTTTACTTTGTGCAAATATTACTGATTTATTTTAAAGTACTCCTCCAAAAATCAAAATCATAACCATTTAAAAAATGAGGCTCCAAATTTGAATTCTCCTGGGCATATTCATGCTTTCATCTTATTTTCAGTCATGCTTTGGCATGTGTGCTAGTTGGAGTAGATTAGGCTGTGTTGTAATCATAGGTAGACTCAAATGTGGAATGTATTAACACATTTGAGGTGTATTATTTACTTATGTAACTGTCCTGATTGAGTGTTCAAATCAACAGGGAGGCCTATCTGCACAGGATCATTCAGAGACTGACTCCTTCCAGTCTGTGGCTCTTCCATCTTTTAGTGTCTTATAACACTTCTAAGCAACCAGCAGAAGAGAAAAAAAGATGGAGGACCAAGTGTGGTAGGCTTTAGGGACCAGACTTGGAAGTGGCCTACATTATCCCTTCTACTCTCATTTCATTGGCCATAACTTATCACATGACCACAGCAACTGCAAGGGAGTCTGGGAATTATAGTACACCTGGTGCTTAGGTGGAAGGAAGAGTAGATCTTGTGGATAGCCAACAGTTTCTAGTAGTCATGGTGCACTATCAGTACTCCAAAATATGCATTGAGTTAAGGGATTACAGCATCCTACAAGAATGGAGCCCAGTGAATGGTTTCATGTGCTGTCAACACTCTTCATATTATTTCCCAGCATCTGTTTCCTGTGTCCAATTTTCTGATCTCTCCGTGGACAGATTACAAAGAGATAACAAGCAGTTTCATGGGGCAGAAAACATGAGGCCAAATGGCAAGAGACCTCAGTTTTAGTCCCTACTCTGATTACCTGAGTCTTGCTTCTTTGTCTGTAAAATGGGATGGTAGCCTTTCTATCCCTAGAAAGTTTGAGCTGTACCTTAGGAGTTCAGTCTTTGGAAAAGGCAATGCCTCCCTGTGGTAGGTGAGGAGGGGGAGAACCTGGGAAGAGAGAAAGAAGCTAGTGGGAGAAGGAAAGGAGGAAGGGGTCTTACACTTTTGGGTGCACTTATACACGCCAGATTCAGCCAGTTACTTTATATCCATTAGCTCATTCGATTCTCATGACAACACTCTATGAAATCACGTATTACAAACTCCACTTTACAGATGAGTAAACTGAGTGTAGAGTGGTGAAGTGACACACAACTAGTACATGATGGATCAGGGATTAGAACCCAGCTTTTTATGACTCTGAAGCCTGTGCTCTTAGTTAGTAAAATGCAGCCCTGGAGTTTCCTAGTAAATCTACTTTTTTTTTTTGCCAGAGCTTTGGGTCATAATCCCTTCTGCTCATAAACACATCGACCCAAAGAGGTGGAGGGTTCTTCTATTGTTGATTTAATATTTTGGAGGAAATAGGTTTATGACCCAAATATATTTCCCCCTATTAAACATTACAGCTTCTTTGAGCTTCATATTTGGCTTAACTGGCTTTATGGTGGGGTTGGAGTTTCTGTGGTGTGTTTCACTGGAGTCCTTCAGAGGTGCTGACGTCCACTTCTGAACTACCATATCACAATCCACTCTAAATCTTGTTGAGTCTATATCTGGATCAATTAGGGATGGCATGTAACAGGAATTCAACCACTCTGACTGATAAAAAGAGGTTTATTTTTCTCCAACAAGAAATCTGGAGTGAGTCAGCCTAGGGCTTATTTAACAGCTCTATGATACCATCAGTGTATTTGGTATTACGCTTATTCCCTCGTGGCCCCAAGATGGTTGCTGTACCTCCTGGCATGGCTCCCACATTCCAGGCAGGACAAAGGGCAAAGCATGAAGGGAAATGCAAAAATAGAAGTCATCCAGTCTGTTTCCTTTTTAAAAGCCCAGAAACCTCACCCGGTATCTGCTTACATTTTATTGGCCATAACTGAAGTATATAGCCACCCTTATTTGCAAGGAAGATTGGGAAGTATTTTTAAACATACATTTTGCCAGGACATAATTGGGATCTATTAGTCATAAGGAGAGCAGGTACTGGAGCCGGCAGCTATTGATATCTGCCACAATATTCCAAATATCTTTTCGATGTGTCTGGTTTTTTTTATTTGTTTTTATCTGCACCGACATTCCAGGCTATTATTATTTCTCTCTTGGAATCTGAAATAGCCTTCTATTTGGTATTTCCACATTCCCTCTTGACCCCCCTCCCACCCTGACATAATCTATTTTCTACACTGTGGCCAGAGAGATCTTTATAGAACATAAATCTGACCATGTCATTCCCCTGCAGGATAATGTATTGAGTTAGTGCTATGTGTTTTATTTTTTGCTGCTGTTAAAGAAAAAATAAGAACCATCTGCCTCCCTTTTCCTCAAATGGATGTGCAAGGTGCATTTCAGTTACCTGTGGCTTCTTTTGTCCAAAAGCAAAGTTGGGAGCTGCAGACATATTTGATGAGTGGAGACTGAAGTGATCTGAGTTGGCAGAGTCTTCTTAAAAGTGAGGACAGGTTTTGGGGTTCTGTCTTGAGCCCTGGTTCCCTGTGGTGCCCTTGGGAAGTGGCAGACTTAGGAAAATGGTGACATGGAGCAGGTAGGGGGACTGGCTGAGATGCTAAGGCACAAGCCTTGCCAAAGACCCTAAGCCCAAAGCTGAGGGAAGTAGCACTGATGTATAGCTTCAAGAGGCTTCAAATAATTGCAAAAGTAACATGTTATCAGACAAACCCATCCTCGGGGGCGTGCAAACTGGTAGTCACATGGGGCCCCACATGAAGAAAATCCCTGTGCTTGGTTTAATGCTCTGTTGAGACGGGCATGGTGGCTCACGCCTGTAATCCCAGCACTTTGGGAGGCTGAGGTGGGTAGATCACTTGAGGTCAAAAGTTCAAAACCAACCTGGCCAACATGGTGAAACCCTGTCTGTACTAAAAATGCAAAAATTAGCCGGGAGTGGTGGTGCATGCCTGTAATCCCAGGTACTCGGGGAGCTGAGGCAGGAGAATCACTTGAACCCTGGAGGCAGAGGTTGCAGTGAGCCGAGACAGTGCCACTGCCCTCCAGCCTGGGCGACAGAACAAGACTCTGTCTCAAAAAAAAAAAAAAAAAAAAAAAAAGAAAAGAAAAGAAAAGAAAAAAATGCTCTGCTGTCACCATCTTAGAATTGTTAATAATCTTTGAACAAGGGGCCCTGATATTTTCATTTTGCATGAACTAAGTAGCTTGTCTGGATGTCAGGTGACAGGTGCGACCCAGAGGTCTGGACTGTGTAAGCCTCCTGAGACTTTTGTAAGATCCTGGGGGGATTTGGACAAAGAAGCTACAACAATAACTCCGACCGGGTTTCCTGCCAGGCTAGGTGCTCAGAGTCAGATTTAATTTGTTAATAGGGACAAAGCGGGAAATGCTACGATATTTCGTGGGCTTAATTCCTGTGGTGGAGTACTGCTCATATCCGCTACACCTTCAGGGCTTTCTCATTATGCTCAGCACACACCCTTGTGTCATTAGCTAAACCTGTAAGTTGTTCGGTTCTGCCACCTTCTCCAGCACCATTGTCTGTCTCCGCTTTTGTTCTTTGTCCTCCAACTATACTGATGTCCTTTGATTCCTGGGACCAGCGCCCCCACCCCTCTCTTTTCAAGTCCTCTCCTCTTCAATTTTTTTCTGCCTGAAATGATCATTCTCCCCACTCAACACACACACCTCATTCATTTGTGGAACCTTTTCTTATTCTTAGGGACTCCATGCACATGACACATCTTTGAATGAGATTTCTGGTTGGACGCGGTGGCTCACGCCTGTGATCCCAGCACTTTAGGAGGCGGAAGTGGGGGATCACTTTAGATCAGGAGTTCGAGACCAACCTGGCCAACATGGTGAAACCCCCATCTCTACTAAACATCCAAAAATTAGCCAGGCGTAGTGGAGCAAGCCTGTGATCCCAGCTACTTGGGAGCCTGAGGCAGGAAAATTGCTTGAACCCAGGAGGCGGAGGTTGCAGTGAGCTGAGATTGTGCCACAACATTCCAGCCTGAGCGGCAGAGGGAGACTCCATCTCAAAAAAAAGAGAAAAAAAAAAGAAAAAAGAAAAAGAGATTTCTATGATCACTCTCTCCTCTCTAACTCTGGATTAAACTCACCCAGCATCTGGCTGAGTGAGTTTTGAATCTCAGCTCCTCATCTTACCAGCTGTGTGACCTCAGGCAGTTTACTGCATCTCTCTGTGACTCGGTATTCCCATCTGGATGATGGGGATAGCAGTCATTTATCTCTGTCTTGTTGTGAAGATTAAGTGAGTTAATCTATGTCCAGTGTTTGACACTGTGTTTGGTACAGAGGTAGCACCTGGAGAGCACTGCCTGTTTTTGTTTTTGTTAGTTCTTGTTCTTTCCTTTGCTGCCAGCATTCAGCACAGTGCTTGAGGTTTAGTGAATGACCAACAGATATTTGTTGGATTGAGTTGTGTGGCCTGGATGTGCAGGCCATATAGTGACCCGGATTCCCACGTTTGTTACTCAGAGGAGAGCTAGTTATCTCCCAGCCCCATAGTTGCAGATGAGCTCAGAGACCAAGATCTTGGTTTTTCAAGGAAATGCTGGTTTCCCTAAACCCTATAAGATTTGCTTGAGCTTGTTTGACTCTTAACCCTAATCTGACTTCTTGACTTAGTTTCAATCACTGGCTTCCTGCCTTGCTTCTTGTAAACAAAACTCACCTTATAGTCCCATTGAGCGTTTCCTGTTCCAACTTGCTTCTTTCTCTGATTAATATTCCTCACTATGCCCAAAGTGGAGGGCTCCCTTCTTTACCTATGCTGACTTTGAATGCATATTTCTGCTTCTAAAGGCCCACCTATGTTGGTGATTTTAAGCCAGCCCAAGATACCCATACGTTGTGGTTTAGATGGGTCTCCCAAGACTCATGTGATGGAAACTTAATCTCCAGTGCAACAAGATTAAGAAATTGGACCCTTAAGAAGTGATCAGGTCATGAAGGCTCTGCTCTCATGAATGGATTCATGTCATTACCTTGGGAGCCAGTTTGTTATAAAAGCAAGATCAGCCCCCTCTTGCTCTCTTGCCCTTCTGCCTTGCCTCATGGGGTGACACAGCACAAAGGCCCTCCCCAGATGGGAGCCTTTCGACCTTGTACCTCCAGACACCAGATGTGTAAGAAAGGAATCTCTGACTTTTATGAATTGTGCAGTCTCAATGTCTGTTAGTTCAGCTGCTATGGAAAACAGTTGAAGATTTCTCAAAGAACTTAAAACAAAACCATCATTTGGCCCAGTAATCCCATTACTGGGTATATACCCAAAAGAAAACAAATTATTCTGCCAAAAAGACACATGCTCACACGTGTTAATTGCAGCACTATTCACGGTAGCAAAGACATGGAGTCAACCTAGGTGGCATCAAGAGAGGACTGGATAAAGAAAATATGGTACATATACACGAAGGAATACTACACAGCCATAAAAAAGAATGAAATAATGTTTTTTTTTTTTGGAGCAACATGGATGCAGCTGGAGGCTGTTATCTTAAGCAAATTAACACAGGAACAGAAAACCAAACACTGCATATTCTCACTTATGAGTTGGAGCTGAACATTGGGTATGTATTGACATAAAGAAGGAAACAATAGACACTGAGGACCACTAGAAAGGGGAAAGAAGGAGTGGGGCAAGAATAGAAAAACTGACTATTGGGTACTATGGTCAGTACCTGGGTGACAGGATCATTTGTATCCCAAACCTCAGCACTATGCAACATACCCAGGAAACAAACCTGCACGTGTGCCCCCTAAATCTAAAATAAAGGGTGGAAAAATTAATTACTCAGTCTCAAGCGCTTTGCTATAGCAGCACAAAATGGACTTAGACACTACATGTGCGTAAAAAGCTCTTGGTGCCCTTGGCACTGGGAGGAGCATATTTGATCTGCTTTGGGCTGATCTCTCAGGCCTTGCTGCTGTTCTAGTCACCTCTGTGCTGCTTTTCAAGAGAGGCAGTCAAACACCAGGAAAAATGGGGTTGCAATAGTGCAGTCAATGCACACACTTCATCCCCATAATGGCTGTCTTCTGCATTGTGCCTTCATCTCCACCTTGGCTATGCTGAGATGGGCAAAAATACAAAATTTTTACCAAAATCGCCCCAGAATAAAATAGGTAAAGATGGAGGCCCTCCAGTAGAAATGTAAGCAATTCCTGCAGGGGGTGACTTAAGTATTCATGCATAGATATTTTCCAAATGTAGTAAAATTTCCTTTGAATTAACACCTTTCATTAGATTCAGCTAATGAACTTCAGTTCTGGTGCAGTGGTGTTTCCTCCCTGCTCAGGGCTTTTTACTTCTTTCAGGTTCCTGGGGGTAGCAGCAACCTGGGGCTGGTTTCTATGTTAATTGATCAGCTTGGGAGCACAGGGTAAACTCAAAATCAGACCTATGTGAGGGACGACACATGAGTGTTTCCTTACCATCTCCCGGTGCCAATGGGCAGCAGCATTCTGGTTTGTATTTTCTCTGGGACATAGCCCTTTGAATTATCCTATTTTAGGCATTTATCTATAGTCCAATTCCTGTGCCAGAGTCTCATGGATAGGGCATGTGTACTGGGCCTGAGCCGATTTCAGCATCTTATTTCCCTGGACGCTGTAGCCATTTTGGAGGTGTGCATGTGATCAGTCAGAGCAAATGAGAGGGAACAAGCCTTTTCCTGGGAATATTTTTAAGAAGGATCTTTGCTGTCTCCTACTCAGCTCTAGGATACCATAGCTGGGAGTGGAGTTGATTCCATGACTCCTCTCTCATTTTCTGTTCTTCTGCCAGGGCCCACTGTTGGGCAAACCCAACTAGAAGCGACTGGGTAAGATAGCCTGAGTGGAGTGCTTTCCCAGAGTCCATACAAAGTCAATCCAATGCAAAGCTATACAAAGTCAGTCATGTGATAACTGGGAGGGGAAACTGTGTGTGAGTATGGTTCTCCCAGAGGAAGAAGAACTGAGAGAGGAAGCAAGGAAAATTACATAGAGACAACATTTGTACCACCTTTCCCTGTAAGAAGCCCAGTAGGACATTTGTCCTTAGCCAGATTTTGAAGGAAAGGCTC
Organism: Theropithecus gelada; assembly: GCF_003255815.1. Lineage (NCBI taxonomy): Eukaryota > Metazoa > Chordata > Mammalia > Primates > Cercopithecidae > Theropithecus > Theropithecus gelada. The sequence continues at coordinate 57,516,086 of NC_037688.1, forward strand.
ATAATACCTCATTCTCTCTGACTGGATCATGTAGACATTTCTGAACCAATTACCGAGGCCAAGGGAATAAGATACGCTGACTGGCTTCTTAAAACCAGCCTTACCCGTGAATATATTGGGTATATAAACAAATAGATCATCTTTTTGCTTAAGCTGGTTTGTGTTGGGTTTTCCATTATTTGCAACCAATTAGGGTTGCTTCACTTGGAATTCAAGTCTTGGGAGTCCTAAGTCTTTGTACTGAACCCCATAAAAATTGTCCTCTCTTTCCTGCTACACACTAGTTCTGAAAAAGACATACCTCATGGAGATTGAAGCTAGAATTAGCCTGTATCTCCCCACCGCCCCCGATCCATGGATCTTGGAAGAAGAGGGCTATGAATTTCTCTCCTTTCTACTCTTAGCCTATTCTTTGAACATTATTTCCCCCTCATTTTACCACTTAATAGGATATATGTTAAAAAGATTTAAAACATTGAAGTAGGTTAATTATTTTCAAAAAGAACAGTGAGGCTTTCAAAACTGCTTCTGTCAGTAAATTTAAAATACAATAAATAATTTAGTGCCCAATTTTCCCTTCACAATGAAGAATTAAGAAGCTTCAATCTCTCAAATATTCTGTTTAAGAAAGCTAAAATTTCTTCCTCTCTTCTCTCTGGTTGCAAAACTTGGCAGTAGAGTGACCCACAAGATTCAGGGTTGGACCGACGAGAAATTCCTTTCCAGAAAGAAGTGTTTCTCTTTAGTTGGTGTTGTTTTCAGGAACCTTCAGGTTTCTCTAATTTTTTATTTTGTAAGCACAAGAGATGAGAACATTTATGGTCATTTTGCAGATACAAAAAATGAGACTCACTGAGGTTTAAAAAATAAGAATAAATCGACTATTCCCAACGAATGAGTTTCTTTTCCCTAAAGGGATGAGATTTGGACTTACTCTACAGAGTTGAATCAGTCAGCGTTGAACAGAAAACATAGTTCATTCCGGGGGGAAATGCAGAAGCTCAAAAGGATGTTACAAAGGTGCGGGAAGGGTTAATGGGGCCAGGAAGGGAGGCTGAAGCAACTAAGGTTTGTTAGAGGAAGAAGTCTTTGGTACTCTTAGCAGTGAAGGTAAAAGTGGAGGAGATGGTGTTACAGGAGTCCAGGAAGAACTGGATCGAAGAGCGGCAGGAGTTGAATAAGGGAGGAAGAGGGAAAGGAATAGTTTGATGTCAACCTCTCTCCTCTTTCCTCCTGCCTTCCAGACACGGGTCAGTAGCTCCCATTGCCCAAACACAGCTAGCAGGCTGAGAGCAAAGGAGCCCAGGGGAGACAGTCCACAGGGAACAGCTTCCTGGGACATGAAGTAGAGCACAGAAGTGCTGACAGTGAATCAGGGTGAGTGAATGAGTGAGTTGGGAGCAAGTGACTAGCTCTGTGATAATTATTCTTTCTTCAAGAAATGTTGAGCCAGGTGTGGTGGCTCATGCCTGTAATCCCAGCACTTTGGGAGGCCCAGGTGTATGGATTACCTGAGATCAGGGGTTCGAGACCAGCCTGACCAACATGATGAAACCCTATCTCTACTGAAAATACAAAACAAATTAGCTGGGTGTGGTGGTGGGCACCTGTAATCCCAGTCAGTTGGGAGGCTGAGGCAGGAGAATCACCTGAACCTGGGAGGCGGAGGTTGCTGTGAGCTGAGATTGTGCCACTGCACTCCAGCCTGGGTGACAGAGTAAGACTCTGTCTCAACTGCAATTTATTGAGTTTGTCACTTGTACAAACATACTTTTAACTTGTCTCCATATATTCTTATCAAATGGCTCTTTCTCAACCAAATCTTACACAACCCATAAAAAGTGGAGTTATTCTGGTTGTGATGTGCATTTGTTCTATTTTGGAGCCCTTGGGTGCTGCAGGACACGAACACATGGCGTTTTGTGATCTGCAGAATAACTCAGAGTAATGCATCCCCATTTTGCAGATGAGGAAAACAAAGAAAGTTTATGGGATTTTCCCCAAGTTTTACAGCTATTAAATGACAGCTGGAAGAGTTGAAATGGGTCCCCTGATAAATGGCAATAATCAGTACCTCTTTGTGAGGCAGAAGAGAGGAAAGAAGGGAAGGAGAAAGAACCAAAAGGAGGAATGTTCATGGCCTACACAGCCTGCGGAAGCTGGTGGACTTCTCACATCCCTTCTCATCCACAGTGTTCCACCTGTGTTCTGTCTAAGGAGCACTCAGTCGCCTTGGGGCTTCCAAGGTCTTCCCCCCGCCTTTTTTTTTTTTTAAACCAAAATAGCTCTACTCTTAACAGCTTCACGCATGTTGGGATGCTGTGTCAGATCTCTGAGAAGTTCAATTGTATAGGTTGTTTCTCTAAAGTTCTTGGGTATGCAATCTTAATGGTTTCAGTGTCTGCTGACTTTGCTCAGGATGCACTGTTTTCTTTCCTTTCTGTGATTGTTGGATTGAGAGCTCATTTCAGTGGGCTTTAGCTGTGGGAATCCTGTGTGGTCTGGTGTGGTGGTGTTTCTCCCCTGCTCAGGAGTTTTTACTTCTTTCAGGTTATTGGGAGTAGCAGCAAACTGGGGCTGGTTTCTATGTTAATTGATCAGCTTAGGAGCCCAGGGGAAACTCAAATTTCAGACCTGTGTCAGGGACAAGACATGAATATTTCCTTACCATTGCCCTGTGCCAATGGGCAGCACCTTTCTGGTTCATATTTTCTCTGGGATGTAGCCCTGTGAATTATCCTATTTCAGTCATATATCTATGATCCAGTTCCTTTTCTTCCTGTGCCCACAGCCTCATCTCTCATCCCCCTGCAGGTATCAAAACATCTTGCTTTTACCATACAGTCCATATATCCCAGGGTCAGTTGCTATATCTGCTCATGTCTGGTCTTCTTTCCTAACTCTTGTCATCCCAGGAGATCTCTTGTACTTTCTTGTGAACTTGGCCATACATTTAAAAGGATCTTGATTATAGTCATTCATCATTTTTAGGTGTTTTGTTCTGTATAAGCATTTCCAAAGTATCTTCTCTTAATTTTCTTGGAAATGATAAGCCTTTTATTTTGCTTGCAAAAAATGTTGCATACCTAAAAACAGTATTTAAAATCCAGGGGTCTTACATGGTGCTCCAGACAATAATGGTGCTCCAGACAATAATATTGTCTGTTTGACCGTTTTGCCTACAAAAAGTAATTTCATATGGTTCATGTGAAGACAAGACCACACTATGACTCAACTTGCAGGATATCTAAGTTAGAAGGAAACGTAGGAATCATTCCCAAACTGCTCGGTAGACCAGCTATTAATACATTGGAATTATCAAGGAGCATAAAGTGTTACAGACTCTCAGGCCCTACTCCCAGAGATGTTGATGTGATGCCTGGACATGAATATATTTTTCATATCTTTGTAGGTGATTCTGATGCACCGCCCTATTTGTGAACCTCTGATCTGGAGCAATAATCCACCCACGGAAGATAGACTCTCTACAGCTTTGGCAGGGAGTTGTCCCGCCTCTGCTCCCACAGTTCTATGACAAGGAACTCCCTGCTGTGAATGAGCCCACTCCCATCTGCCTGTCTCAAGCTACTTTCTTGGGATGTGCTAGACTCTCCACTTGCAGTGCTCACTCCACGTCCTTTGATTCTCACCTTTCCCTTGTGTAATTCCTCCTGGGCCAACAGAATCATCTCAGCGTCTGCTGCCGCTGGGCCAGGCAGATGACACAGACTCCAGTCCTTCCCTCCCACATTGACAATGTCCCTGACACTGGCTTTGCATTGTGATGTGCAGAAGGGAGAGGAAAGGAGGAAAAGACTGAGGAAGTCAGAAGGGTGAGATACATGCAGCGTTATCCCCAGTCATGGAGAGACAAGCGTTCTGGAAACAGGGAGGCAGGGGGAAGAGGAGGAACTTACACATGGATTGGATCCTACTGTTGGAAACTAACTTTCCTACTCAGGTAATAGCAGATACGACAGATGAGGAGATGCGGCGTATTCTTGGGACCCTTGACATGTCCTTAGAGGTGTGGGAGGGGGATGAACGGAGAAACAGATGGGAAAGGCTCTTTAGCATTTCACCAATAGTTTTGACTCTGCTCCCAGAAAGATGATCATCAGTACATTTCCTGGGCTTTGCCTCAAGAATTCCTTCCATCATGTGCTGCCTGTACCACCTGTTTTCATCCTTGCAAAAAAATTCATCCCTGGGCTCTGCATCTGTTTGGTATTGAGGAGGAGAGCATGGAAATGGGCCCCCTCTAGTAACTGAGCACTGGATAGACAGTAGAACTGAGTGCCAGGATCTGTGCTGGGTTTTGGGTCCTATGATGCAGGAGATCTGATAGCACTACTCCCTTTGCCATCCATAGGACGGGGCTGGGACACGAATGGCATAGATAAAGGTAAGAGAGTCCCACTGTTGCTGCTTGACATGTCCTGGGTCTAATTGGATCTTCCATTCATTTTAGGATTTGGGCCCTGAATATGGTTCCCAACATGGAAGTGATGCAAATAAGTCTTTTTCTTCTTTTTTTTTTTTTGTTTGAGACGGAGTCTCTCTCTGTCGCCCAGGCCGGAGTGCAGTGGCACAATCTCAGCTCACTGCAACCTCTGCCTCCCAGGTTCAAACGATTGTCCTGCCTCAGCCTCCCGAGTAGCTGGGACTACAGGTGTGTGCCACCATGTCCAGCTAATTTTTGTAGTTTTAGTAGATATGGGGTTTCACCATGTTAGCCAGGCTGGTCTCGATCTCTTGACCTCGTGATCCACCTGCCTTGGCCTCCCAGAGTGCTGGGATTACAGGCGTGAGCCACCACACCCTGCCCACTCCCCCCCCTTTTTTTTGAGGCAACTATGTCTTGCTTCCCACTCACTTTCCTGTAAACTGCTTGTAGGTGCCCTTGTCCCCGTCACAGCTTGTGCCAGGGCTGACAAACACATTTCTTTGACTTTGCTTTCTTTTACTTTACTCTCAGTGTGTGCTATCAAACCAGTGAGCATGTGCGGGAAACTGGGATGTGCGTGCCTGCATGTGTGTGCATGTGTGTGTGCCTGTGTGCGTGTGCACAGTCATCTCACAGATGCTATCATTTGCCACACTTGTGTTGGGAGGGTGCACAGAAGTGTTTGAACCTAAACTAAATCACTCGAAATGCTATGCTTTTTGAGATCTTCTGTTTGTTCTAGTGCATTTTCTGCTTTTCTTCTCTGTTACTGGCTACCCACTCTCATTTTTGTCCACTACCCTGATGCCTGTTTCCGGAAGTCCCTCCTCCAAGATCACTTATATTCATTACAGTTCTGCGTAACACATGAGTAAACAGTCTTTAAGGGAGGGCATTGACTTGTGACAGAAATTTTGGATTCTTGGAGGACTTTTCTTAAGTCTCTGTGGATCAGCTGAATGCAGTCAAGTGATGTGTGGCCATGACCAGATTATAATAAACGAATCCTATCAAACAACAGATTTTGAAAAGTTCAACAGCCTGAAGAGGAGTTATTTGTACAACTAGTGTCTTTGACCCTTTACAAAAGGGATTACTTTGGGTTCTTTTGAGCAGGATCTTCCTTGATGTACTTAGGAATTCATTTACCTATTGTTAATTCCTTGACACAGAAACCAGAGGCAGAAATCCCAAAAGACAGTGTGTATTGCACATTATATGCCACTGGCTGAGACAAGTGAGAGAGAAAGAGAGAGAAATGACCCAAACCAGATTTTTAACTCAAGAAGATTCCTCAGGGTTGATATGTAAACAATTAAAGCCTAGAGTTTGCTCTCAGGATCCCCAGGAATATGCATTATATCCAGTCCTTTTTCCCAGAGCTCCTTCTATAACCCATAGAATCGATGACATTCATCACCCTGTCCATCCATTGCCTCTAAGGTTGGATCCTCACGCTTGAAAAACTATTGCCAGCAAAGACATGGAACCAACTCAAATGCCCATCGATGATAGACTGGATAAAGAAAATGTGGTACATATACACCATGGAATACTATGCAGCCATAAAAAGGAATGAGATCATGTCCTTTGCGGGGACATGGATGAAATTGGAAGCCATCATCCTCAACACGCTGACGCAGGAACAGAAAACCAAAACACCACATATTCTCACTCATAAGTGGGAGGTGAACAATGAGAACACATGAACACAGGGAGGGGAACATCACACACCAGGGCCTATTGGTGAGGGAAGGGGAGGGAGAGCATTAGGACAAATAGCTAATGCATACAGGGCTCAAAACCTAGATGACAAGTTGACAGGTGCAGCAAACCACCATGGCATATGGATACCTATGTAACAAACCTGCACGTTCTGCACAAGTATCCCAGTATCCAGAACTTAAAGTAAAATAAAATGAAATAAAATAAAATAAAACAACATAAAAAGAGAAGCTATTGCCTTAATTTGAGGCCCCCAGGAGCCAACCCTAGGGCAGGGATGTGGGTGTGTGTAGTTTATTTGGGAGGTGATCCTAGGAAGTAGTGCCATGTGACTAGGGGGTGAGATGAAGGAAAGGAAGTCAATAAAGGGTGCGTCACTGAGCAGGCTGTGGAAAACGGGGATTCAATCCCACTGGGGGACACTGGGGTGAGATATGGAGTACCTTACAGTGATCTCAACACAAGGGCAGTGGACAAGATTAATTACCCCATGTCCCTGCAGCCATTGGTTAAAAGCTATTCCTGTGAGGATTAATGCCTCATGTGTGCACAGAAATGGTGAATAGTGTGCATGGTGAAGGGATCTGGGTGGAGCCCTTTAGAATCTACCGGTTATAGCCTGGCCAACATGGTGAAATCTCATCTCTACTAAAAAAAAAAACAAAACAAAACAAAAAAAAAATAGCCATGCATGGTGGCACACGCTTGTAATCCCAGCTACTCGGGAGGCTGAGGCAGGAGAATCTGCAAGGTGGAGGTTGCAGTGAGCCAAGATTGCGCTGTTGCGCTCCAGCCTTGGTGACACAGCAAGACTCTGCTTAAAAACAAACAAACCAAAAGGAACAATAATTAGTCCCATGTGGTGGCACACACCTGTAATCTTAGCTGCTTGGGAGGCTGAGGCAGGAGAATCACTTGAACCCGGGAGACAGAGGTTGCAGTGAGCTGAGGTCATGACACTGCACTTCAGCCTGGGCGAGAGAGTGAGACTCTGTTCCAGAAAAAAATAAAAGAAAAGAATCAGCGGTTATTTATTTATTTATTTATGAGTGTCAATCATCAGCAAATTCTCCTGCTCTGATTCTGCACACAGTGCACGAATTTCTCCCAACATTTCTTTCTTTAACTCTGACTGTGGTTTTGGGATTGGTGTGAGCCTTAGCCTCCTTAGTCTTATATTTCTGAAGTCATGAAGACTTCCATCTGAGGTCCCTGCCCCTTTCCCCTCCCAATTCTCCAAGTATAACCTGAACATCAGGATCCATAGCTACCAGCAGGAGTTGCCTCTGGAATGAGTGCTCTTGTCACTATGGAGCCAATATCCCGGGTGCTGGAGGGAGCTCTGAGCCTCCACAATCCCTTGCTGCAGATTGTCTCAAACGGGGAGGCTGCAGAATCATATTTAGCCTTCAGAAAATTTTGTATGGGCTGCAATTTATCTTAAAATATGAGAAACTCATTGCCAACAGTTAAAATGTGTGGGATTGCATACAAACTCTGGATTTGTGGCTTGTCTTGAAAACTTGGAAGACTCAGCAATATTGGGACCACCCAATGGACTGGAGTTGACTAGCAGCTGCTCCTTAGATGGGACCTGTGCCCTCCAGGTCACCAGTTTTTTCTGAACCACTTGACTTACTTCATTTATTTCTCTGACTTCCACAGGCATTGGAGGTTTCAACCCTTGCCTCTTTTCTCTTGGCATCTGCCATGTTGCATCTGCCTCAGTTACCTTGCCTGGATCTTTACTTATCCATTGGAATTGGATTGCTAATCTGTCCTCCTACCCTTTTGACTTTAGTTTTTATATTCTCTCTGGATTTTGTCAACTTCTTCTCCCAAGGATATAGGATGTTGTTTCCTGTTCTCGCAGCCATTTTCTGAAGTCTTGTTATAAATGGACAGAAATTATAATCTTCCCACACTTTAAGTGTCATCTGCTACCTGGATTCCTTCTGTATTTATCTACTGATCACTGTGGACAATTTGGGGTCTTGATGCAGACCAGGGCAGAACCCAAGACTGCAGGATACTTTGGATTATGTATATTACACCATCAGTATTTGTCTTTGGGGAAAGCATTCCCAATGCTTTTGGGTTGCATCTATCTTTTGAGTTCCCCATCCTCTCCACCTCAGCTTCTCCACTTCTCATCAGTCCATGCTGCTGAAATTCCAGCACGCTTTGCACTTGAATCTAGTAAGGTTATTAACATTAAATATACTGTTGTCACTCTCATTCCAGATGGTTTTGTTGCCATGGAATTCTGAGAAGGTGCAAACCATGCAAAAATTCTCTTTCCTGGTCTCAGCCCAGCTAATTAGATCTGCTCTGAATCCAGTTAGAAGAGAAGCTGGTGCCAATCTAGCAAGCAAATAACATTTTCTCCTGGTTTCATTATAGAGCATAGAACTTTCCCCCTTTTTCCTCCCTCAATCTGCTTTTTTTTTTCTTTGAGAGGGTATCAGGAGGAGGGCCAGGTGATTTGCGACTTTGAGTATCATTTATTTCATCGATTGAGACTTTTGAGGTGGAAAGGAGTGAAGGCAGAGAAAGTGATTTCTAAAAGGATGGTTCACTTGGCATCTCTCCTTGGACAATGCAAACTCCACATGATCAAGCTCTTCTTCGATAGAAAATGACTGATACAAGGACAGAAACTGATGAGTCACTTACGTTTGCAAGTTTATTAGTTGGAGAGTGTTTGTTAGAATTATAGCATCATAGAATCTGAAAGTTGACTGTGACTCAACCCTGCCTGTTGCAGGAGAAACAAAACAAAACAAATACCTATGTCCAGAAAGAGGAATGGGATTTTATTCATTTATTACTTCATTAATTAAACCAGGCAAACATTCATTGACAATGTGTGGCACTTCTGGCTAGGAGGGACACACAGATGAAAGCTGTGCCATTCCCAAAAAGCTGATTTTCAGCTTGAGAGGATGAACAGGCAGTGTAGCATTGTATCAATACACAGGATTTGTGACCAGCCTGCCTGGATCAGTACCCAGTTCTGCTTTTTTCCTGGCTGTCCAACTTTGAGCAACTGTCTGTACTCTTATTTCCTTCATCTGTAGAATGGAGATAACAGTGTCTTCCTTTAAGGATATGCAAGAAGCATTAAGGATAATTTGGGTAAAAATCCTGATACATGAAAAACTCATTGGCCAGGTGTGGTGGCCCATGCCTGTAATCCCAGCACTTTGGGAGGCTGAGGCAGGTGGATCGCCTGAGGTCAGGAGTTCAAGACTAGCCTGGCCAACATGGTGAAATCCCATTTCTACTAAAAATACAAAATTAGCCAGGTGTGGTGGCACACGTCTGTAGTCCCAGCTACTCGGGAGGCTGAGACAGGAGAATCTCTTGAACCAGGCAGAGGCTTCAGTGACCCAAGACTGCACCACTGCACTCCAGCCTGGGTGAGAAAGAGCAAGAAAATATGTCAAATAATAATAGTAATAATAATAATAATAATAAGCTCATTAACTGTAGCTATTATCAAAGTAAACAATTTTAATGAAAAGTGATGTAGGTTGTGAGCATAAAGCAGGAGTGTCTCACCCATTTTGAGGAGCCTGGGAAGGTCTTCCAAGCAGAACCAGGAACAGGGTGCAGGGGAATGTACGTTTGGTGTGCAGAATAGAATATGCGGAGGAGTGAAGAAGTAGGGAGGGGTAGAGGTGGGAGAGATAAGGGCCAAGTGGTGACAGAGCCAAGATATCAAGGTTGAGAGAAAGGGAGGAATTGAGGATAGTGTCCATTTCCTGACCTGGGTCCCTAGTAAGTGAAGGTTCCTCCCATGAGACCAGAATTGTAGGCGAAGAAAGGCTGGAGGGAAGGTAAGGAGTGCATCCATGAGAAGGTGGGTTTTTGGTGTTGCTGAGGCTTCCAGTTGGAGATTTCCAGCAGGCAGTGGTGATATCTGGACAGAGATGAAGCCTGGGAATATTAAATCAAGAGTCCTCAATACATGAATGGTAACCGAGAAAAGAAATGAGGACAAGACTTCAGTGAAGATAGGGAAGAGTGGAGAGGGAAAAGGTCCCTGGAGAGAGTCCTCTGAGCACTGCGGCATTTGGGGGCATGGCAGAGGAGGATAAGCCAGAAGAGAAGAATGAGGAGGTGGCTCTTAAACCAGAAGATAATTTATTGCCCATGATACTGAAAAGTTGGGCAATTATCAGGCTATAGAAACAGCTAAAACCAAGATTATCTATCTATCTATCTATCTATCTATCTATCTATCTATCTATCTATCTATCTATCATCTATCTATAATTTTGTCCTTTGTTATCCTTCCCCCCTTCCTATCCCTGTCCCTCTTTCTCCCTTCCCTTCTCCTCCTCCACCTCCCCTTCCCCCTTCTCCTCCTTTTCCTCCTCCTCCTTTTCACCTCCTCGTCCTCTTCCTTCTCCTGCTCCTCCTTCTTCACCTCTTCTTCTTCCTCCTCCTTTTACATCTTCACCTCCACCTCCTCCTCTTCTTTCTCCTTCTCCTCCTTTTCCACCCCCACCTCCTCCTCTTCTTCTTCCTCCTCCTCCTCCTCTTTCTCTGCTTCCTCCTCTCCTTTCTCCTTCTCCTTCTTTTCTTCCTCCTCCTCTTCCATCTACTCCTTCTCTTCCACCTCCTCTCTCACCTCCTCTATTCTTTATCTTTCTCCTCCTCCTCTTTAATCTCTTCCTTCTCTTTCTCTTCTTCCTGTTCCTCCTTCTCTTCTACCTCCTCCTCCTCCTTCAACTCTTCTTCCTCTTCCTTCTCCTCCTCTTTCACCTCCTTAATTCCTCATTTTCCTTCTCCTCCTCCTGCTCCTCCTTCCCCTCCTCTACCTCCCTCACCTTCTTGGGCTTTCATATCTTAGGAATGTTTTCTTCTGAGTGTGACAAAGATGTCTCAGTCAGCTCCAGATTTTCACCATTTCAGAGTCCAGTCTAGCTGACAAGAATAAAATTCATTTGCTTTATCAAAAGTCACAGGTTAACTCCTGGGGCACTCACACTTACCTGACAAATTGATGAGGCGGCTGGAGAATAGTCTACAAGGATTGGCCAGGCCTGGATCTCATTCTACCATGTGTTCTAGTGGTGTGTCTCATGTCATCCAAACCAACAGACTGAAAATGAGTGAGAGATAATTCTTTTAAAAAGTAAGGAAAAGAAAGAAAACTGGACAGGCAAAACACAAGATGTCTTCTTAGAGAGTAGGAAGAAAATGAAATCTGAAAATGAAAAATTGGCTGAGTTTAGCTTTATGAAAACCTGATCACATTCTCCTTTGTTTTTGCATTTTGTTCCAGATAATTAACAACTGTCACAGGCAAGTTTGCATTCATTGGTGTTAGGTGACCAAAGAGAAAGGCAAGAACCCTGGCTTTTTCTGGGAAAGAATGCTCATCATTTTTCTATTTTCATAAAAAGAAAAAGAATCCTGTGAGCTTTTACGCTGTTTCAGAACAAACGTAACTGTGACTCATGTTTCACAATTTATGTAGCTGACTTCACATACTTTTGACAGTTCTATCATGGTTTAGATGCTGCGAAATATTTGTTTTCCTCTGCAGAACCAGGGTGGCAAAAATCCACTTGCTTCGTGATTATTGATACTCTATCCCGAGGTTTCTCAAATTCAGCCCTATTGACATTTTGGGCAAGATAATTCTTTGTTTGTTTATGAAGCTGTCCTGTGCATTGCAGGGTGCTCAGCAGTTTCCCTGACCTCTCCTTACTTGAGCCCTTGTAGTGACAACCCAGAAGGCCTCCAGACACTGACAAGTATCCCCTGACCCCTGGTTGAGAACCACTGCTCTACACTTTGGCTTCTAATCATGCAATGTACTAGAAAAGGGATCTAGGGAGAACAGGGGAAGCTGGAGAATAAGGATAAAGCATAAAAGGATATCTCTGCCTTTTTGCGTGGGCTGACCTTGATGGGGTACAGTTTGGGGACCATCTGCCACAACCCCTTAATTTTCTGTTCCCCAGATCTCAGGAGAAGGAAGACAGGGAACCTCACCCAGCCAACAGGATAATTAAAATCCAATCTGGGTGTAAAACGAGATGCTTGTAATATAACAGGAGCCTTTTGGAGCTCTTCAGTCAGTGAATAGAATAAGCTTGCTGCCTATAAATAGCACAATTGGCAGCCAACCCCTCTGAAAAACACTCAACATGCCGGTGTCAGAGGAAGACGTGTCCAATGCTTTCGACACTGAAAATAAATACCGCGAGTCAAAAATAAATGGCATTATTAGCATAAAGGGAGTCCCTAATTAACCAGCAATAGTCCATTACTGTAGCCGTCAATTCATTAAATTGCGTAATTACATAAAAACTCGGTTGACGCTTGATTCAGTCAGTGTATCTGTTATTGTCTCCTCAATAATTAGTTCTATAATTGTCAGTTTGACAGGGCAATTAAAAATGTTTGAAGACATTGTGTCAGCTTCCCTGTGTGCGGCTGCACTCCGGAGGACGTGTCTGGCAGAAAGCTTCCATCTGGGTGGCTTGAGGGTGCTGGCTCCTGGGACGAGGACAAGGAAGGGTAGGGGATCGAGGGGTCTGGGGCAATTATTCCATCTGGGGGGATTGGGTGCCTTTGCTTGAGTGGTCTCAGCTGTAACTGCAGGGCTGCGGAAGAAGTGGAGGAAGTCAGCAGCGGGGATGTATGAAGAGTTCCTATTCTGAGGTTGAGTGGGCAGGCATTACTATTCAGTGTGTTTGGTCCTGGTGGTGAGGACCACAATGTGAGCTACTCAGTGGCAGCCTGGGTGAAATCATCCTGTCCTAGAGTTTCAGTTCAATTTGTATTAGGACTTCCACTGATGCCTAGGTGTGTGGAGTTGCTGTTCCCCAATAGGAAGGAGACTGCTAGTGAAGGCTCTAACCAGTCAATATAGGTTTGGGATTTCCAGGTTTGTATATTTGTGTAGCTAAGAAAGAATATGGCTTGCTCAGAACCCACTCCAGGGACAAAGATATCAGACTTCTGACAAAGTTGGTCTAGTTCTCACTTCTAGTCAAGGCTGGGCTGAGTCTCGATGGTTCTTTTCTGGTCATAGTTGACACAAGAATAGGGCAGGACAGATCCTACATGAGTAGATACCCAAGCTCTGCTGTTAAGTGCAGCTGGGGAGCACGCAGGTTACTCAGATGAGTGGGACTCTATGATATGATTTGCCTGTGTTCTCACCCAAATCTCACCTTGAATTGTAATAATCCCCACATGTCAAGGGTGGAGCCAGGTGGAGATAATTGAATCACGGGAGTGGTTCTCCCATACTATTCTCATGGTAGTGAATAAATCTCATGCTATCTGATGGTTTTACGAAGGGGAGTTCCCCTGCACACATCCTCTTGCCTGCTGCCGTGTAAGACGTGACTTTGCTCCTCATTTACCCTCCGCCATGATTGTGAGGCCTCCCCAGTCATGTGGAACTGTGAGTCCATTCAACCTCTTTCCTTTGTAAATGACGCAGTCTCGGGTATGTCTTTATTAGCAGTGTGAGAAAGGACTAATACGCGCTACATGACTAACACCTAATTATTCTAGTCTGCATAGAATCGTGACAGCCCAGCATAGGAATGAAATCTCAAGTTGTGGGGGCAGAAAAATGTCTTGAAAATCTAGGTGGCTGGTCCCAGATTTCCATTACTCTGAAGCTTATCTGCTTGTTGTTGGCATTCTAAAGCAGAGGAGGAAGGTAAGTTTTTTTCTCCCAGAAGCAGCAGTTGATGGATGTGTTGACACGACAGAGAAGCAAACTGCAGAGGGAAGGTCAGACTCAATAGGACATTCTACACAGGACACAAGGTGTTTAATTGAAGACTTTACATTCTTGGGCCGTGATCCAATTGGATCTTTAATCCACAAAGGAACCTCCATTCTTCCTGGTGTGGAGTTAAGAGGAGGAGAGGGCTGCAAATTTCTACCGATGTTTCTTATTATTCTGCTTCTATGAACAATGTGTTCTTACCAACCAGGGCTGTGATGAGTCAGGTGTGTTGCTGCTTTCTCAGAGGAGGAGGGTAATGAAGTCCTAGAAAAGCCATGCCTGCTTTTTGTAGGGTTCTTCTCCAATCGTTACAACTGATTCTAAAAACATGCCAATCAGATGAGTGTTCAGTCACTTTTGTGGCTTTGTCTGAAGAAGACTTTACGAAGGCACCAGTCCATTGGTTCAACCAAAGCCACTCCACAGTTACTATAGAGTAGAATAAGAGGACACACCCTCTCCAGGGCTTCCTAACAAGAGGTGCACTTAAGACTCATCTGTGAAGTCCTCATCTCAGATCTACTAAATCAGAACTGGAACAGGGTATACATGTACAAGGATCACACTTTTTTTTTTTTAGGCGGAGTCTCGCTCTGTCACCAGGCTGGAGTGCGATGGTGTGATCTCAGCTCACTGCAACATCCACCTCCTGGGTTCAAGCGATTCTCCTGCCTCAGTCTCCTGAGTAGCTGGGACTACAGGCATGCACCACCAAGCCTAGCTAATTTTTGTATTTTTAGTAGAGATGGGGTTTCACCATGTTGGCCAGGATGATCTTGATCTCTTGACCTCGTGATTCACCCACCTCGTCCTTCCAAAGTGCTGGGATTACAGGCATGAACCACCACACCCAGCACACAATTTTAAATGTATTCGTATTAATAGCTTAATCCTTGCCCCAGTCAATATTCTATCACTGATAACTCCTCATTTATTCCCAGCCTCCGGTTCCCTCTCACTGGAGATTCTGGGTTATTTTGTGTAAATGAGAGTAATTATAAATGAATCAAGGATTTCTCTTATGGGTTTATCCCTGTCAATGTCATCTATCTGTCTGCCTGTATATCTATCTATCTATCTATCTATCTATCTATCTATCTATCTATCTATCTATCTATCTATCTATCTATCAATCATCTATCTAACATACCTCTCTCCCCCTCTCTCTCTATTTCTGTAAGACATAGTTCTCCATCTCTGTGAGGGAGAGAAAAGGCAGGAGTCTATGGTGAAAAGGTTATGGAGTGAAGGGAATTTCTGATAGAAGTCACCTTTAACTCACATTTTGGCTAATGAATTGCATTTTTTGGAGGACATAAATGCATTGGCTCTACTGGCCAGGCTACCTGGGCTTTGACCTTGGGTGAGTTCTTTGATTATTCCATGCCACATTTTCTCAGTTTCCTCGTTTTAAAACTGGAATTATTACATTTTTTTTTCTAGAAATGATTATTGGCGTCCATATGTGCCAGGCACTGTTTTTTGGGTGCTTGGGCTACACCAGTGAATGAAGCAAACTCAAATCTGTTTTTCCTTGGGAATCGCATTTTTATGTGAGGAGATAGACAATGAGAAACAAATACAGTAAATAAATAAATTAAGTGTTGTGTCAAAATGGAACAGGGGAGAGGAGATGGGGAAACCTGGTGGGTGGAATGCAATTTGAAATAGAGTAATTAGAGAAGACTTCATTAAGAAGGTGACATTTGAGCAAATGAAAGCCAAATCGGCTTCAGGACAGTGTATATCCAAGGAACAATGAGTGGTTGGGGTGAAGTAAGCAAGGAGGATGGCCACCAGGTTTTTATAGCCTGCAGAACCATGAGCCACTGCGTCTGGCCCTTTTGTGCAGTGGTGAAGTCAGACAGGTAACAGATAATTTAGTCAGACAGGAATTTGTCCGCCAAAATACGAAATTTGGCTTTTATGCTGAGTGCAATTGGGAGCCATGGGAGGGTTTTAAGCAGAGGAGAAACTTTATATAATTTGTGTTTTAAATGGATCCCTCTGAATGTGGTATGTCAGAAACAATTACAGAAATTCATGAGGAAAATGAAGGAGACCAGTCAGGAAATCATTATAGTAACTCAGTCTAGAAGTGGCAGGTGACTTGGACCAGGTCTAATAACAGGACCCATCCCACAAGAGCTTTTGTAAAGATTAAATGAGGTGATGGATAAATGAACATAGAATGCTGTCTTGCATAATGGAAGCATGCAACAAGTGGCAACTGTTATTCTCTAAATGTGACCTCATGTCAGGACTGGGCCATACAGAGCCTGTGATGGTGAATACTGAGTGTCAACTTGATTGGATTGAAAGATGCCAAGTAATGTTCCTGGGTGTGTTTGAGAGGGTGTCACCAAAGGAGATTAACATTTGAGACAGTGGAATGGGAGACATAGACCCAGCCTGCATACAATGTGAGGAAGCATTCTATGTCCATTCATACATCATCTATCTCATTTAATCCTTACAAAAATCAGCTGCCAGTGCGGCTAGGATAAAAGCAGACAGAGGAGTGTAGAAGGACTAGACTGGATGAGTCTTCTGGCCTCCCTCTTTCTCCTGTGCTGGTTGCTTCTTGCCCTTAAACATCATCAGACTCTAAGATCTTCAGCTTTTGGACTCTTGGGCCTACACCGGTGGTTTGCCAGGGGCTCTTGGGCTATCAGCTGTGGATTGAAGCACTGTCAGCTTCCCTACTTTTGAGGTTTGGGGACTCGGACTGGCTTCCTTGCTCCTCAGCTTGCAGATGGTCTATTGTGGGACTTCACCTTGTGATCGTGTGAGTCAATATTCCTTAATAAACTCCTCTTCATATATGCATCTATCCTATTAGTCCTGGCCCTCTAGAGAACCCTGACTAACACAGAGCCTAGAATGTATTTGGATTTTAACTTCCTCTTTTTAATTTTGGAAAAATTTCTGGGGGATTCTACCCTGCATCTCAAGGTAAAACTAATGGTCCAGTTTGTTTGTAAAAATGATGCTTAGCTATATATTTACACAAGTTCTCCAGAGAGGATTAAATAGCGTTCTTGAAATAATAAAATTGTCCAATTATAACAGGATATTGGCAATATAAAATGCTTTAATATTTTCTTATTTTATTAAAGCTAACACGATCCATTCCTTCGTTTTCCAAATCAGTCTTATGTTTCCAGAGAAGCATAAGAGATAAAAAATATAAAATTATTTTCTCTTACTCCAAAACCTTCTTATTTTGCTTTGTTACAGTCAAAGATGCCTCACTCTGGTATCTCATAAGATTCTGATTGCCTTATTATGCAGCTGGAATCTAGACTGTCTCCCTTTGAGCTGCTATTGTTCCTTTGCTCTCTCAAAGTTAGACACTTCAAAACCAACGTCTCTCATGTATCCCATCTTTCCAAATATTTGGAGCTATCAGAACCATCGAGTGAACACAAGCTTTTTTTGTTGTTGTTTGTTTGTTTTCTTTTTTTTTGTAAAATAGTATTCATCTCAAAAAAGGGGAGATATTTTCAGACAGAGTCCAAATGGTTCTTACAATCTCCATCTGGTTGCTGCTACCAGCCTTAGACTATAAAAATTCTCATTTTTATTTGTAAGCAGCAAGCATAGAGGGAAAGCAGAGTAAATAAAAAGGGAATGACATTTCAGTTTTAGTACATTCAGGTCAATTGTCCAGCGTCATCTGCAGTCCTGTAATCCTAAAGCCCAATTAAACAGCTCCAACCCAAAGGTTGATTGTGACATCATACTTCTCAAATCTCAGAGAGAATTTTCACCTCCCGATTGCCTTTTCTATTGAAATGTGTAATTTGTATACTCTTAGAGATGAAATGAGACGAATCATATAAGAGTTTACAGGAGTGCCTACTACTCAGTAAGTGCTCAGTAAATATTAGCTTTAGGTATTTTTCTAGCTGAGTTTGAAAATGTGCAGTGGGGATGCCTCCAATTCTGCATCTTTTTCTTGGCCCCTATTTCACATATCGTATATTTTTTCTTGGAGTCTCACACTGTCGCCCAGGCTGGAGTGCAGTGGCCACACCTTGGCTCACTGCAACCTCCGCCTCCCAGGTTCAAGCGATTCTCCTCAGCCTCCCAGTAGCTGAGATTACAGGCGCTCGCCACCACGCCCAGCTAATTTTTTGTATTTTTAGTAGAGACAGGGGTTTCACTGTGTTGGCTAGGTTGGTCTCAAACTCCTGACCTCGTGATCCGCCCACCTTGGCCTCCCAAAGTGCTGGGAATACAGGCTTGAGCCACCGCGCCCGGCCCTTTTTCATGTTTAAGATGCCTTTATTTCCCTCTGTCCAAGGTCCTGGTTTGAGTTCCTCAGATTTCAGCAATGGGGCTCCTGTTGGGTGATACTTCCCACATGTGTACCTCCTTAGATGTCACGAAAACCAATTTTCTGGGTCACATGCTTCTACCTGAAACATTGTATCTCTTCGCTGTTGAATTTCTCAGGCTTCAGGCAACTCTTCTTACTTAGGTGTGAGCATAAACATCTTTTGCAGCCATCACTTTTCCTGTTGCAGTGGAGACTTTCTCAACTTCTTTGACATGGTTTGGCTAATTGTCCCTTCCAAATCCTATGTTGAAATGTGATCCCCAATGCGGGAGGTGGGGCTTAGAGGGAGGTGTTTGGGTCTTGGGGGTGGATCCCTCCTGAATGACTTGGTGCTCTCCCTGTGGTAAAGAGTGGGTTCTCACTCTATGAGTTCACAGGAGAGCTGGTTGTTAAAGAACCTGGCACCTCTTCCTCTCTCTCTCTTGCTCCTTCTCTAGCCATGTGACATGACAGCTCCCCTTCCCTTCCACCATGAGGGGAAGCTTCCTGAGGCCTCACCAGAAGCAGATGCTGGCACCGTGCTTCTTGTACAGCCTGCAGAATCATGAGCCAAATATACCTCTTTAAAAACCACCCACTCTCAGGTATTTCTTTCCATCGATGCAAAAATGGACTAGCACATTACTCTAACCTTCCATTTCCATATCCCTCTGGCATTCCCCTACTTCTTTCATGTGGACCCCGTCAGATTTCAAAATGAAAAGATGCCTCTCACATCAGCTTCAGACTTTCTCTCCCCCATGCAGGGCTAAGGCTGTTTACAGGAGCCTATGAGGTTCTGCCTCATCTACTTTTCCTTTTATATTTCTTTCCTACTGTTTCTGCCCTAACTACAAGTTAAAGTCCTTTTTTTAGAAGTCTATCTCATTCATTAGAGGTTCTCATTTCAAAGCCCAAACCACAGTTTTCTGTTTTACCACTAACCCTGAAGCCTTCCTTCCTGTTAACTCTTTTCCTCCAGGTTCCTGGTAAAGAAAGCCTGTTTTACAGAGGCAGAGTGATACAAGAACTTGCCTTTTTTTTTTGAGACGGAGTCTCGCTCTGTCGCCCAAGCTGGAGTGCAGTGGCGCGATCTCGGCTCACTGCAAGCTCCGCCTCCCCGGGTTCACGCCATTCTCCCGCCTCAGCCTCCGAGTAGCTGGGCCTACAGGCGCCCGCCACCACGCCCGGCTAGTTTTTTGTATTTTTAGTAGAGACGGGGTTTCACCATGTTAGCCAGGATGGTCTCGATCTCCTGACCTCGTGATCCACCCGCCTCGGCCTCCCAAAGTGCTGGGATTACAGGCTTGAGCCACCGCGCCCAGCGCCTTTTTTTTTTTTTTAATGGAATTTCACTCTTGTCACCCCTGACTCAGCTCACTGCAACCTCTGCCTCCCGGGTTCAAGTGATTCTCCTGTCTCAGCCTCCCGAGTAGCTGGGATGACAAGCACCCACCACAACCCCCAGCTAATTTTCCTGTTTTTAGTAGAGACGGGTTTCACCATGTTAGCCAGGCTGGTCTCGAACTCCTGACCTCAGGTGATCTGCCCGCCTCGGCCTCCCAAACTGCTGGGATCACAGGTGCAAGCCAGCACGCCTGGCCAATAACTTGCCTTTTAATTTGTTTTCAGTCCTCGGGTTTGAGAGAACTCCGCTGCAACTTTAACAACAACCAGACACACAATATCAAGATGCCACCTGTGGCTTGTGTGAAGCACTTTGTACTAGGTCGTATTGGTTCTACTTTGCAGATGTGGATACTGAGGTTCAATCCAGTAGACCAAGGTATTCTCTGTACAATAATACCCTCTGATTTCTATTTATTAGCTGATTTATAACGTATTCTACCCTACATGCTTGAATGTACCCTCTGATAGCAGGGTCACCCAACCCCATCATCCTGAATAGGGCTTATTAGTGTGTTAACTTCTCAGGTATGAAAAAAAGCAAGAAAAAGGATAAGGAAGAGGAGAACCAGAGATGGGAAATTCCATGTTGTACCCTAAACTTCTGCCCCCAGCCCATCAGCCAAGCAGTCCTGGCTGGATTGAAGTGAACCTCAGCTGGCCTTAGAAACGAATACAGATTATCACACCACATTCGGTGAACTAGATCTCTCAATCTGGATCTAGGCTCTCTCTTCCCAAGCAGCTTTGTCTAGGACACAGCTGTGTGCCCAAATCTAGCCCTCCCATCTGCTGAACTACACCAAATGTTAGCACATTAGAGATGGAGGAAGATCTTGGCACGGGTTTAGAATTACCACTTCTGGTCTGCTGCTCCCTGCAAACGACACCCTTGCTAATTCCAGGAGGGGCATGATCTGTATTTCACAGAGCCTGTGTGCTGGTTACCTGGTGAACTGGGCCAGATAATGCTATCGGAAGTGACAGGAGCTGTGATAGAATTCAGCTACAGTCCAGGGCTGTCTTGGTCTTGCACTCACAATCACATTGTTTCCTTACATGGAATGCTGAGAGATTATTACACATGGAATGCTGAGAGGATGTTACACATGGAATGCTCAGAGGATTATTATACATGGAATGCTGAGAGGTTATTGAGTGATCTCAACAGCAAACAAGGCATCACCTTGCTATTAGAGGGTCCAATGGACCACACCTGATGGGAGGGTCTTAGGAAGAACTGGGATAATAGAGAAAATAGCACCTTCTATTAAGAACTGTGAGAGTTTCTACTTCCTCCTAAACCCAAATCCCAATGCAGTCACCAGCTGGCCTCCATGTTTGAAATGAGCCCACCATCACATGTGCACAGGGGAAGGTGAAGTGAGAGAGACCTTGGCCTGGAGGCATGAAACAGGAAAGAACAGAGACATACACTACTAGTTCTCAAACTTTGGAGTGCATAGGAACTGCCTTGGGAGAAAGTTAAAAATGCAGATACCAGAGAAACAGTTCGGAATTATTGAGTTATAATCCGTGTTTTTAAATCTACCGCCATCAGGAGATTCTGATACATAGTGGGTTTTGAGAGCAGTTGATGTTTGACAAGTCTGTCTGTGATTTTTGCTCCCTCGTGCACAGTTTCAGAATTGGATTCAATCCAATCGACATGAGGTGGAAGGTGGGGAGAAATTGTGTTCTCCTCCACCTTCTTCAGGTATAAGCCATCAGGACTCCTTTTTCCTAGGTTAGAGGGAGACTGAACAGTCTTCCCTGGCCTCTTTTTTTTTGTCTGATCAGTGTTTTTTTTATTCTTACTGTTTTTTTGAGTTTTGCTCTTGTCACCCAGGCTAGAGTGCAATGGTGCAATCTCGGCTCACAGCAACCTCCACCTCCTGGGTTCAAGTGATTCTTTTTTTTTTTTTTTTTTTTTTGAGACGGAGTCTCGCTCTGTCACCAAGGCTGGAGTGCAGTGGCGCGATCTTGGCTCACTGCAAGCTCCGCCTCCCAGATTCACACCATTCTCCTGCCTCAGCCTCCAGAGTAGCTAGGACTACAAGTGTCCGACACCATGCCCAGCTAATTTTTTTTTTTTTTTTTTTTTTAGTAAAGATGGGGTTTCACCGTGTTAGCCAGGATGGCCCTCAATCTCCTGACCTCGTGATCTGCCTGTCTTGGCCTCCCAAAATGCTGGGATTACAGGTGTGAGCCACTGCACCTGGCCTCAAGTGATTCTTGTGCCTCAGCTTCTCAAGTAGCTGGGATTACAGATGCCTGCCACCATGCCCGGCCTGACCTGTTTTTTTTATTCGAGCTAGTAAAGGCTGTTCTTGCACAAATTCCAAATTTATGTGATGTGGTTTGGCTGTGTCCCCACCCAAATCTCTCCTTGAATTGTAGCTCCCATAATTACCACATGTCATGGGAGAGACTCGGTGGGAGGTAATTGGATCATAGGGGCAGGTGTTTCCCATCCTGTTCTCACGGTAGTGAATAAGTCTCACGAGATCTGATGGTTTTATAAAGGGGAGTTCCCCTGCACATGCCCTTGCCTGCTGCCATGGAAGATGTGCTTTTGCTCCTCCCTTGCCTTCTGCCGCGACTGTGAGGCCGACCCAGTCACATGGAACTGTGAGTCCATTAAACCTCCTTTTCTTTATAAATTACCCAGTCTTAGATATGTCTTTATTAGCAGCATGAGTTTCAATAAGGAGGAAAAAAAGGAGATCCTCTAGAGGAAAAAAAAAGAGGTATTTTTCAAGTGAGGCTTTGAAAGGAAAAACCTTTAACTTATTTGATCCTCCCAGTAGAAGGTCCACCTCATATGACCATGTCCCGGTAGCATTTTTGGTCCCTATTGGAGCTAAAGTGATTGCTTTGTGTCTTTCCTGGTATACTGTAAGTACAGGAAGGCAGACACCCTGTCTGTCTTGTTTGCTGTGCCATCTCCAATGCCTGGCACAGCACCAGGCACATGGGTTGTGTTCAGTAAATACTAGTTGAATGAATATGTGAGGGAATGAATGAATGGATTAACTGGAACAGGCTTGCCAAGTCGCACAAGTAATGCAGAGTCTGAAACCTACATTTATATGACCTCAGGCAACTCATTAAACATCTCTGGTCTCATTTTGCTCATGGGAAAGTAGAAATAATAAAAGCACCCACTTCCTAGGGTGGTTCTGAAGATCAAATTCGTTATTACACATTTAGCGTTTGGGACAGTGTCTGGTTAGTGACCAGCATCGATTGACTATTACTGTACCACTGTCATTAAAATTAAACACAAAACCAGAATTCACATAAAGTTACTGATTTCTAATATTGTTGAATAGGTCATTAGAAAGATACAAGAACTACCATTTATTATCATCAATTCATACAGGAGGGACATCCTCACATATAAAGGGAGGAAAGGCATAATCTCAGAATAAATGTCATTCCTTTACATTTTAAATAAATTTAACCTTATGAAAAGTTATTTTTATCTTAATTTTAAAAATATATTATGAAGAACTATTGGAAGCATTTTTCACAGTGGTATATGCATTTCTCTTTCTCTCTGGACCACTGAACTGCCGTGCCTCTCTCTAAAGGGGTTGCCTTACATAAGATTGATGCTCATGGCCTTGGCATCTCTTTGTTCACAGTGGGCACTGAGTTGTTAAGAAAAAACCTGGGCTATTTGCTCTTGGTCATAGCTGGGCAGGACATGTGTTGGTCACTGTTGCCTTGGGGGACCTGTGGACAGGACTCTGTCCTGACTCAGCCAACAGAGTTCTATGTCCCTGTTGTGACATCTTGGTCATGAACATGTACTCTTGAAGTATTGTTCAGCAGGAATTCTCTAGAACTCCCTCGACTCCCAGTGCTGTGCTGGGTGTTAACGCAAATCCTAGAGGGATCACAGTAGGGAGGACCCCTGAAAATTCAGTAGATCTGTCCTTCCAGGTACAAGTCATGGCACTGTGTTCAAGATGGCAGTCTATGTGAATGTGGATGGGGGGTGTAAGTAAACATTCTCCTTATTCTAGTTTCCTTTTTTAGTAAATGACTCCACCAACCCCCATCACCTAAGCCAGAAATTTAGGAGTCATTTCCTTGATTCTTTGTTCCTCCATATTCCATTGGCTACCAAGTGCAGTTGTAAATGCTTCTTAATGTCTCTAATATCTGATTCTCACCACCACATCTACTGCAATAGCCTTAGCATTGGTCACGTTGCCCGAGCTTTTTTCCCATCTTTTCTCTATATTTATTTCAGTGATTGGTTGACCAACTGATAGGTCAATTGATCAACTTATCCATGTATCCATCTATCCATGCACACATCCAGCCAGCCAGCCACATATCCACCCACACATCCATCAGTCCATCCATCCATCCATCCATCCATCCATCCATCCATCTATCCATCCATCCATCCATCCACACATCTACCAACCCATCCATTCATCCACTTCCCACCACATCCATCCATGATCCATTCTCTCCTACACATCCATCCATCCATCCATCCATCCATCCATCCATCCATCCACTCAGCCATCCATACACACATCCATCCATCTGCCCATCATTCATTCATCCACCTGCCCACTCACCCACACACCTATCCATCCATCCATCCATCCATCCATCCATCCATCCATCCATCCATCTACCCACACATTTATCATCCAGCCACTCCCTTCACACTTTCATCCATCCATCATCCATTCACTCCCCCTTACATCTATCTATCTTTTCACTCACACATCCATCTGTCTGTCCATCTACCAACACATCCATTCATCTATGCACTCACCTCCACACATCCATCCACACGTTCATCCGTCCATCTATCCATCCTTTCATTTATCCCCAACACATTCATTCATTCATCCAACCATCCGTCCAATCTCCTCCACATATCCATCCACACATCCATCCATCTATCCATCCATCTACCCATCCATCCATCCATCCATCTATCCATCCATCCAGTTATCCATCCACCCCACACACATATCCATCCATCCACCCACATATCCATCACCCACCCACACATCTATCCATCTACCTACATATCAACTCACACATCTATCCACATATTCATCCATCCATTCAATTATTCACCCACCCACTCACCTACACATCCATCTATCATTCATCCACCCACACATTCATCCACCCACACATCCATTGACACATCCATTCATCCATCCATCCATCCATTAAAAAACCATCCCAAGACTTAGTGACTTTAAATAACAATTTTTTTTTGTTACTATTTTGTGGGTTGGCTTAAAGGTTCTTCTGTCTTGAAAGACTGGTGGCTGTACTAGGACTGGATGAACTAGCATGATCTCATTCACATTTCTGGAGGTTGTTTCTACCTGAGCTGGGGCGATTGCTATGTGTGTCTTACTGTGTAGTGGCTCTTAGCTCATCTAGACCCATTCACATCATGGTCACAGGGTTCCCAAGAGCAGCATGAGAGGACAATTCTCATTGCACAAGTGTTTTTGAGTTTATGACAGAATCACCTTTGCTATTGTCCTATTGGCCAAAACAAGTCACATGACCGCTCAGTGCCAAGGTGAGGGGCCAACCCAAGGGCATGGATGCAAAGAGGCATGAACAAAGCTATAGATTCCTTTACCAGTTTATTACAATAAGAAAAGGAGGATGCTACATTTAAGAAAAACAGACAATTTTTTTTTTTGCCAGGCTAAAACAACTTATTTTATTAATGAAAGAATTTTGGCTAGAATTTGAACATCTTGACTCCAAATCCAGAGTTTTCCAAAACAGCATAGTGCCTAAGACCATGGGCTCTGAATTTAGACTTCCTGAGTTCAAATCCCTGCTCCACTACTCACTAGATTGGTTTCCTTGGGCAAGCTATTTCGCCTCTCTATTCTTCTTTAATGTAAAGATAATGAGACCATTGAGATGTTACGAGCATTAAATGAGTTAATGTATGTACGGTGCTAAAAACAGTGCTTGGCACGTAGGAAGTGCACAAAATGATAGCTAATATTATTGCAACCAAGGTATGGCAGCAATTTCAGATGCCTTATTCCCTCCCTTGCAGAAGCCATTGGAGCTAACAGATGTGTGAGCACTTTTGTAAGCAAAAAGCTTTACTTACGTGTGAGGTGCTGTTAGTTTTACTGTCAGAATTTACACCTTTCAGATTTCAGATTCTAGTTAAATTAGAAGATAACTGTCATTCCAGGGCATATCTGGCCAGGAAAGTATGCCCAGGGGTCTCCCCCATGAAGTTTTCTTGTCATCTCCATTTCCTGGTGGGCCTGGGTGCAGAAATAGAAGGCTCGAGGCTAGCGGCTGACTGCAATAAAGCTCTGGTCTTTGCAGCATTGCTTTGGGAAAAAAAAGGATGAAACAGATCTAACTGTAGGTAATTAATTCTCCTGGTGTTTGTGGGTATGTGCATCTGCTTCGGTGGCTACATTTGTTAATATCAAGTGATAGAGAGTTCTTTCAGAGCAATTGTAATAAAAATTAAAAAAAAAAAAAGAAAGGGAACATTTTTGAATCACTAAGCTGGCCGCCCTAAATCTCTGGCCTGTTTGGTATGTAAAACCTCTCATCCAGCATGCATTTTTTATGAAAGGATTGAAAACCCAAGAAATAAAACATGGGCTATGGAACATCATTATGCACGAGGTAGAGCTGCCCAGGCAACCGGAATCAAGCGGACAGTCCCTGGGGAGCAGGGAAGTTCTGGGGGACATAAAAGCCAGAAGCACTGGGGTAAGCAGGTATCCAAGAGGACTAGCAGAGCCCAGAAAGGGCCAGAGAAATGCTGAATGGTGGTTAGCTCCTGGGCAAGGCTGCAAAAAGTAAGAGAGATGTTGACCTTTACCCGGGACCCTAAGCCAGCTTGGCACACCCGTAGCTGCTGGGTAATCAAGTTTCTACAATCACAACCCTAGTCTGAGCTATCAGTGACCACAGTCAAAATAATGCTGTAACAAGCAAACCCAAAGATGTATAATGACTCAAATATCATAAATGTTTATATCACTCTCATGTAAAGTTCGAAACGGGTGCTCCCAATGAGTGGGAAACTCTCTTTCAAATGGCAATCCAGGGTTCTGGTCTTCTGCTAGCTGTGACTTCACCATTTTTGGAATATGGCTTTAAAGATTGCTCATCTGCCTGGAGGAGGAAAATGCAGTAAGATTTTATGGATCAGCCCTGGCAGGGGTATATGATTTATGCTCATTTTTCAATGGTTAAAACTTAGCCACATGGCCACACCTAACTGTGAGAGAATCTAGAAATACTGCCTTACTATATCTTCTATCTTCCCACTTTCCCTACCACTGCAAAAGTGGTAAAAGTTGCGGCAAATGCATACCCCATCTTTGCCACACCTGGACTGAATGCAGTCACTTGATTGCATTACTTGTGTTTTTGCACCAGACAATCCGTTCTGTGCACTGGAGCTACAGTGGTCAGTTCAGTTCTTGACGTCAAGGATTTCTTGTTGCAATAAAATTGAAACTCAACCCTTCTCCTGTGCCCTGCAAAGCCCTGCATAGATGGAATCCTGCCTGTATGGCAGATGGTGCCCTCTCCCCATGAATCTAGCTGGCTACTGTAGCTTCATTTGGGTCCTGACTCTT
The DNA here is from genome assembly GCF_003255815.1 of Theropithecus gelada. NCBI lineage: Eukaryota > Metazoa > Chordata > Mammalia > Primates > Cercopithecidae > Theropithecus > Theropithecus gelada. The sequence continues at coordinate 57,543,400 of NC_037688.1, forward strand.
TTCTACGTTAGGGCATTTGTCTCATACTACCTGTTGCAGTCAAAATATCACTTTCTAAGAGAGACTCACCTGATCATCTTAAGGTCACCAGCCTTACCCTTCATTACTCTGCATTACATTGTCTTACAGAAACATCACACAGGAATACAGGAATAAGCTGGGTCATTAATGTATTTAATTATTTATTTTATTTCTTTTTTTTTTTTTTGAGATGGAGTTTCACTCTTGTTGCCCAGACTGGAGTGCAATGGCATGATCTCAGATCACTGCAACCTCCATCTCCTGGGTTCAAGTGATTCTCCTGCCTCAGCATCCTGAGTAGCTGTGATTACAGGCACCCACCACCATGCCCAGCTAATTTTTGTAGTTTTAGTAGAGATGGGGTTTCACCGTGTTGGCCAAGCTGGTCTCGAACTCCTGACCTAGGTGATCCACCTGCCTCGGCCTCCCAAAGTGCTGGGATTACAGGCATAAGCCACTGTGCCCAGCCATATTTAATTATTTATGGTGTGCATTTTCCACAAGACATGAAAGCAAGGTACTTTTTCTGTAAAGAGCCACACTGGCAAATATTTTTGGCTTTGTGGACCACACAATGTCATCACAATGACTCAACTCTGCTGCTGTAGAGAAAAAGCAGCTATAGATAATGTATAAATGAATTTGTGCTGTTGTTTCCCAATAAAATTTTATTTACAAAAACAGATGTGGGGCAACTTTGGCACATGTTGTAGTTTGCTGATCTGATGGCTGCACTTGGATCTTAAGGTCCATGAGGATGGGAACTTGATCTGTTTTATTCATTGCTGCATCTCCCTGTCTTAGCATGGTGACTGGTACATGGCAGGAACTCAAAAGCATTAGCTAAGTAAACAACAAAGATAATCCTGTGTGGTTCACTCCTTTCCTCCCATCTACTGTTTCACTCAAGGGGAAACTCAGGGGGCAGTCTAAGGTTGGGGAAGGTGTCCTATTTCCAGTTTACAACCTTGGTACCATTTTAGTGTAGGTATTTGCTTGATGATTTTGATGTTTAACTCTCCACCCAACCCCTTATCAAGGGATTTTGACTTGGTTATAAGTTCAACAACGACAGGGAAATAATAGCTATGGAGAGACTCATGCCTTCCAAACTTAGAGATGCTTGGTGTGAAACACACCATTGGTTGGTTCATTCCCATTCTCAACCCTTTCTCACATACCTTCCTCAACTCAAGTGGTTGGTAAACAAAAACCTTAATATTCCTAGTCATTCTCCAGTGAGGGATAGTCATAGAAAGCACTGCTAGTCACTGGCATTTCAGTGGAATGCTACCGAGCAGGGCTTCTGAAGAAGTATTTACTTTCTTGAAGAAAAGCAACAGACTTGACCATGTGTCCTTGACTTCTTGTCCTTCCTGCCCATAGTGCAGACATGATGCCATGAAGTATAACAGCAACCTGTGGGCATGAAAAGAAGAACCAAGTTCCACGAATGTCAGAATGGCAAGACACAAGGACGTCAATCAAAATCAGCCCAGAGTCAGAAAAACCAGAGGCTTAAGCTCACAGGCTGTGCAAAAAACAGAGCAAGCTGGAGGTAGGCAGTGGTACCATGGTACCAAACATGGTACAAGCCTTCCTGTGCTCACAGGGCTTCTTGTTATATAAGGCAAGTGAAGTCCTTACTTGCTGAAGCCACCATGAGTTAGGTTTTCTTTTGCTTGCAGCTGAATGCATTCCCAACCAATGTACTCAATAATTTTGATGCCAGTGGCCCCACTTCTCTGCCCTTTTTTCCTCTCTGGAAATCTCAAAACCTTTGTTTCTGAATCACCTCTGTCCTTTTTCTGATTACTCTTTTCTTTTTATCATTTCCTATTCAAATTCCCAACAGAGTATGGGAAAGATTAGCTAGAAAACTGCCTGGTCTTAGGAGACACAACCTCGCTGTGAGCACTGTGCAGATTTGGTACCATGGACAGCAATGCCCATCTCCAGCCTGCCCTGTTTTTTGCACAACCTGTAAGCTTAAGCCTCTGGTTTTTCCGACTCTGGGCTGATTCTGATGGCGTCCTCTGAAACCACCCTCTAAAATTTCAACCCTTTAGGACTCCACCCCTATCTTCAGGTTGGTGCAAAAGTAATTGCAGCTTTAGACTGTGAATTTTAAATCATTATAACTAGACTCAAACTCATCTTTATTAATCAAAATAGGAGCCATAAAGATCAACACATTTTTTCCAATGAGAAATAAGTGTGTTCATTCCTGTAGTGTAAAAATCCATGATCTGGGATTTGGCAAACTCTTAGAAAGCACTTTCTGCATTCTGCTTGTTGTGGAAGTGTTTTCCCTGCAAAAAGTTGTTGAGATGTTTGAAGAAGTAGTAGTCAGTTGGTGAGGGGTCATGTGAATATGGCAGATGAGGCAAAACTTCATAGACAAATTTGTTCAACATTTGAAGCATTGGCTGTGCAATGTGTGGTCAGGTGTTGTCGTGGAGAAGAATTGGGCCCTATCTGTTGAGCAATGCTGCTGCAGGTGTTGCAGTTTTCAGTGCATCTCATTGATTTGCTGAGCATACTTCTCAGATGTAATTGTTTCCCCGGGATTCAGACAGAGGTAGTGGATCAGACCGACAGCAGACCAACAAACAGTAACCATGACCTTTTTTTGGTGCAAAGTGCTTTGGAGCTTCTTCTCAGTTCAACCATTGAGCTGGTCGTCTTCAGTTGTCATTTGACATCCACTTTTCATTGCAATCCGATTGAGAAATGGTTCGTTGCTGTTGCATAGAATAAGAAGACGACATTTCAAAACGATGATTTGTTTTTATTTTTGCTCAGCTCATGAGGCACCCACTTATTGAACTTTTTCACATTTCCAAGTTGCTTCAAATGCCAAATGACCTAAGAATGGTCGATGTTGAATTCTTTAGCAACTTCTTGTCTAGTTGTAAGAGGATCAGCTTCGATGATTGCTCTCCATTGGTCATTGTCAACTTCCACTGGTCGGCCATTACACTTCTCATCTTCAAGGTTTTGTGTCCTTTGCAAAACTTCTTGAACCATCACTTCACTGTGCGTTTGTTAGCAGCTTGTGGCCCTAATGTATTGTTGATGTTGTGAATTGTCTCTGTTGCTTTATGACCTGTTTTGAACTCGAATAAGAAAATTGCTCAAATTTGCTTTTTGTCTAACATCACTTCCATAGTCTAAAATAAATATAAAATAAATGACAAGTAATAAGTCATTAGCAAAAAAACACAGAGTGAGACATGTGCATTTAATGATGCATAACATAACCACATTTGTTAAGAATGTATTCCAATATCAAACGTCAAATTTAAACAATGCAAAAACCACAATTATTTTTGCACCAACCCAACTTCTCTGGAAGTTCCAGGCCAGCTTTTAAAAGAGAAGTGGGGGCATGTGATTTTTGGAAGAGGCATTTCCAAGTGGCCCATCATTAGACTCTTTCATCAATAAAATAGCAAGCCAGTATGAGGTTCTAAGATTTTTACTAATTCATTTATTAACACAATTCAACATACATTTTTCGAACATTTATGTGTGTGCTTCTTTTACTTCATATTAGGTTCTGGGGATACAGAAATGCAGAAGCTATTCTTACCTGAGAGATGCTTGTAGCTGAGTGTAGGTGACAGGCACATAAACAGATTATTCCAATAGGACAGGATAAGTACTATGAGGCAGATACCCAAAAGCCACCAGAAAGAAAGAGGAAGGCTGGTGAACTCTGCTGAGAAGTCAGGGGATGAGGTTATGGGTTATTATTTAATCTTTACTCAACTATAAATCCATTTTCCAGCCAGGTACAGTTGCTCACGCCTGCAATCCCAGAACTTTGGGAGGCCGAGGCAGGCTGGTCATTTGAGGTCAGGAGTTCAAGACGAGCCTGGGCAACATGGTGAAACCCCACATCTACTAAAAGTACAAAAGTTAACTGGATGTGGTGGCAGCCTCCTGTAATCCCAGCTACTCGGGAGGCTGAGGCAGGAGAGTCACTTGAATCCAGGAGGTGGAGGTTGCAGTGAGCCAAGATCACACCACTGCACTCCAGCCTGGGCAACAGAGTGAGACTCCATCTCAAAAAATTTTTTTCAAAAAATCATTTTCCACATGCATGATTAAGGGGTCGTTCCAGGTATAGGAAACAGCATGCGCTCATGTTGGGAGATGTGAGTGAGTACGAAGTACGTGGGGATCTGTGAGGAGGTTGGTGTGGCCATTGTGTAGGCTACAGGATGGTGCTGGAAGAAGCACTGCCTTTGGGTGGGGCTGGAGAAGACAGCAGGAGCCAGGCTCTGCTGGAGAGCTTGGACTTCATCCATAGGCCCGGATACATCCCGAGCAAATAGGCTTGAAAGCATAAATATCACGGAGGGAGGGCTCCGTCTCTCCACTCACAATATCCATTTAAGTACAAACAACACCAAGAAAATGAGTCTCTAGAAACAATCAAGTTTGTACTTACTGTCCTATGGGCACAGCCAATGTAATCACTGACTTTCAATGCACAAATCTGATTTGTTCTTCCCTTTTCTCTAAGACAACAATATATATTGCTTCCTGCTTACTCTTAGTAGCATAAACAAATCACTTTTCTGCATATTGACCTTTCACAGATGGGAGCACTATTGGACATAAGGGTGTTTATGTAGCAGGAGAAGGATCGATTGTGCATGAGAAATCACGCTGTGCTTCAGGACTGTCACACATACACACACACACACACACACTCCCTACAGGGGTTGCCAATCCGTGAAATTTCTTACCAGCTGACTCTTCTGGTGCAACTCTGGCAGAGGATACATAGAGTGGGACAATATCTGAGACCACAGGAGACACCCTCGCTCGCTCTTTATTTAGTTCAAAGAGTTCATTTGCTTTGCACTACTTTTCCCTCTCTTACTTTCTAGGGTTAACTAACCTTGTGCAAAAAGTTCATTCATTATTTGAGATTTTCTACACATCTGCATTTGTGCTTCTAGAATGCTGTGTCACTAAACGAAGATGCTGGGGCTTTGAAGATTTGACAAGTGCAACATATCACAAATGGAACTGAGCCATTGAATGTGGTCGCTGGCCTCCTGATTCTCTGCCATCACAAAGGCAGAAGGATCCCATGGTTGGGCATGTCCCAGAAACATCTTGAGGCTTCTAGAGGGAAACGTAAATACTGGCTAACAATTTCTGATTCTGTAACAGCAGGAGGGTCTCTAATACTGGTATACCACGCCAGGTATCCTACTAGCTTTCTGAATGACAGTGAACCAGTTGGGAGTGGGGATGGGGCACAAACTGATTTTGGGGGTCTCCTGTCTCAGCTCCTACCTCCTGTGGTTGCCACGATTCTTTTTCCTTTTACCTTGCACACTTAAGAAGAGACACTGACTCTTCCTCTTGGAGATGAACTCTGTAGCAGTCATTTTAACTTGTGGGCATTTCCAGCCATGGCATATTGAATCCAGAAGGCTTCCTGGATGCGTTGATGACGCATTTATGTAAAGATCATTGGAGAAGGAAAATTAAAATTCCAGATCCTATCACTAAGCTTGTGGCCTTAGGCAAGCCACTTCCCTTCTCTGGGCTTCAGCAGTCTCACATTTAGATTGAAAATATTGAACTGACTCGGGGAGGTTGGATGCCAAGATGGGGGAAGGAGATAACAGAACAATGAAACAGGCTGGTTGTATGTACACCAGCAACCACTGTGTGAGGGGCTGGAGAAGGGCGCTATGGCACTGCAGAAGGGGGCCAGCCAGCTCCAGCTCTTTGCTTTCATGCAGGAACAGAGGCCTTGAGTTTGGAGAGCTTCTTGATTTTCCAAAAAAGCCAATAGTCCAGATTTTATGAGAAATTTCTAAAATTTTATATGTAGACCTAACACTCTTTGAAACATTGAGCAAACCAAATAATCTCATCCATTGACCAAATTTCACCCTGTGGGTAGGTCACCAGCCTCCATCCTCCAGACGGATTGGCCTGTCTCCCAGTTCTATTTTCCGCTGGTTCAATGTTAGTATTCACACTTTACCAGGGCTGGAGTTTCCAGTAAAAACTTTGGGCACCCTTCTGTGGTTGTTTAAAAAATAGGCTCTGTTATTTAGCTGTGTGATTTGGACAGGCCATTTCCCCTCTCTTTTGTAAAATGAAAAACAATGAGATCTATTTCCATGAGGCTGTCGTGAGAATTATAGGAAATGATGTGTCTAAACAAACATGCTCAGGGTAGAGCCACAAGTTAAGCCTCCTTTCCTTCTTCACCTTTTCCATTTTGATTTTCATTCGCTTATTAAGTCACTCAATAAATAACAATCGAGCTCTGACTGTGGAATAGGCATCGTGCCAGGCACTGAGAATATGATGGTGAACAAGCTGGGCAGACTCTCTGAACTCTGGGAAATGTTCTTAACCACGCAAGTAATCCTTATGGAATGCTAATTGTGTGCCAGACATTACGCTTATTACCTTTATAAGATTAACCCTTTAATACTTGTAATCATCCTATAAAGTATTTACTATTATTATCCTCACTTAGAGATTTTTAAAAAATGAGGCCAGATAAATGCAAATTAAAACCACAATGAATGGCTACTATTAAAAAAGTAAAAAAAAAAAAAAACATTGGTGAGGATGCATAGAAAAAAATGTTTACACACTGTGGGAATGTAAATTAGTACAACCTCTATGGAAAACAGTATGGAGATTTCTCATAGAACTCAAAGAACTAAAAATAGAACTACCATTTGATCCAGCAATCCCACTATTGGGTACCTACCCAGAGGAAAAGAAATCATTGTATCAAAGACACACACGTGTACTCGTATGTTTATCACAGCACTGTTTACAATTGAAAAGTCATTGATGGAATCAACCTAAGTGCCCCTCAATGGATGCTGGGGCAAAGAAACTGTGGTACATATAACGTGGAATACTACTCAGCCATCAGAAGAATGAAATCGTGTCTTTTGCAGCAATCTGGAAGGAGCTATAGACCATTATCTAAGGAAAACAGCTCAGAAACAGAAAGTCAAATGCTGCATGTTCTATTTTGTAAGTGGGAACCAAATAATACGTACACATGGACACACAGAAAGGAATTATAGACACTGGAGACTCCAAAAGATGGGAGGTTGGAGAGTTTGAGGGATGATAAATTACTTAATGGGTACGATATTCACTATTCAGGTGATAGTTACACTGAAAGCTTAGGTTTCACCACTAGACAATATATTCATGTAACAAAACTGCAACTGTACCCCTAAGTCTATAAAAAAATAGAAGACCAGGAAAGGGATAAGTTACTTGCTTCAGTTTACAGAACTAATAATGATAAAACTGGGTGTTTAATCCAGCTCTGCCTGACTCCAATCACTTAATAAATGTTAATGATTTTAGGTGAGTGGGGCTAAGGCCAGGAAGCTAAAAATAGAGAGGATGTTGTGCTGAGGCTAAGAGAGAAGAAATATGGGGATGTGGGAGCAGAGAGGAGGGGGGCCTCTTCTAGTTGTATGTGCGTGTGTGTCTGTGAGAGAGAGAAGAGACAGAGCAGGAGAGAGAGAGAGAGAGAGCATGTGGGGGACAGAAAGAGGGAGAGAGAGAGAGAAAGAGAGTGGGAGAGAGAGAGAAGGGGGAGAGGGGGAGAGAGAGAAAGGGAGACAGAGGGGAGACAGAGAGAGAAATTGGGGGAAGGGAAAGAAAGAAAGTGTGGGAGAAAGATAGGGAGAGGGTGGGAGAAGAAGAGAGGGAGGAAGGGAAGGAGAGGGAGAGAGAGAAAGAGTGGGGAGGGAGAGAAGGAGGGGGTAAGGGAGAGAGAGAGAGAAAGAGTAGTAGAAAGAGAGGGGGGAAGGAGGGAGACAGAAGGAGAGAGGGGCAGTGGGGACAGAGAGCATGCAAAAGAAAAGCGGGAGACAGAGAGTGGGAGAGAGAGCAGGAGGTGGGGAGAGAGAGGTAAAGAAAGAGGGTGAGAAAGAGAAAAAGAGACGGGGGGGAGAGAGGGAGAGAACGGGGAAAGAGAGAGAGGGAGAGAAAGAGAGGGACAGAGAGAGAGGGAGAGAGGGAGGGAGAGTGTGTAGGGGGAGAGAGAGGGAGGGAGCGGGGGTTGGAGAGATGGGAGTGGGACTGGTTAAGGAGCCTCCTTCAGAGCACATGGCATCGAAGTTGGGGTCTGGAAGCTCCAAGGGTCTGATGAGAGTTCTGGGAGCACCTACAGGAATCGCTGAGATGGTAGAATCCCTCTCTCTCCTGGGCTTCTTCACTTTGCTTCTCTTGTACAAAGTGTCTCTCTGTCTCAAAAATAATAATCGATTGAAAAAGAAATCATATGGAGGCAGCAGACAGAAAGGGCAACCCCTTAATGTGGCATCAGAAGAGAAGTCTCTTCTGAGAAACAGGTGCCCAGCTGCTCTTCATCACTCCGCTTATTCCTCTTGCAGAATCCGTTCTCTGGGACCCGCAACTCCATGACAATGGCTCTGGGCCAAGTGACTCAGGGAGACAGGGCGGCCTGTGGTTGAGCCCAGCGGCTCTGGCATCAGATTCTTGGTGTCAAAGCCTGGCTTCTCCTCTCTGCTTCTAGGACCTTGGACTGGTTACCTAACATTCTTCCTGCCTCAGTTTCCCTATATGCCATACGAACTTCACAATAATAGGACTTAGCTCTTATAGTAATTAGGATAGTGGACGGCTAATCAAGAAGCCTCCACATCATAGATGCTCAGCAGCTATTTGTGGATTAGGGGATCTGGAAAACCCAGAATCAAACTTCTCTCTCCTTATTCAGCAAATGTTCTTTGAGCACCTTTTGTACATTACACATGCCTAAGCAGCGATTATCTCATGTAATCCGCATGAAAACCTTGCAAGGTAAGCGTTCTTACACTTTTTTTGCAGATGATCTCTCAGCATCATTCAAGTGATTAAGCTTCTTTTCACAGGCAGATGGATGTCATAGAGCACCCCTAATTCAAGGCCTTTGCAGCTTCTTCTGCCTGGGATGTTTTTCCTTCTGTTATTCATAGGATATACTCCAGATTGTTCCAGAACTCTGTTCAAAATTCACTTCCTCTGAGAAGCTTCCCCGACCTATTTTGTTTGTTTGTTTGTTTGAGATGAAGTCTCACTCTGTTGTCTGAGCTGGAGTCCACTGGCACAGTCTCTACTCACTGCAACATCCACCTCCTAGAGTCGAGTGATTCTCCTGCCTCAGCCTCCTGAGTAGCTGAGACTACAGGCATGCATCACCAAGCCGGGCTAATTTTTGTATTTTTAGTAGAGACGGGGTTTCACTATGTTGGCCAGGCTGGTCTTGAACTCCTGGCCTGGTGATCCCCCTGCCTTGGCCTCCCAAAGTGCTGGGATTACAGGCGTGAGCCACCACGCCCAGCCCCCCAACCTGTTTATGTAAAATAGCACCCCTGCACCCCCATTATTCTTTCATCCTGATTTATTTTTCTTCCTAGTAGCTGACACTTTATCTCTCTTCCCCGTCTTCCAACTTTCTTATTTAACTTCATCACTAGAACTGAAGCTTGGCGAAGACAGGTCTTGCTTGTCCAGTGCTATATTCCTAGTTCCTGAAAATCAGTAAAATAGTTGCTCAATAAATGAATTGACACGTGGATGGATGAGTGGAATAATGAATGGCTGGATAAGAAGATGGGTGGATAATTAGATGAGAAGGTAATTGGGAGAATGAATGAATAGGTGGATAGATGGTGAATGGATGGGTGGGTGAATGGATGGAAACACGTGGGATTTTGAGTCAGGTAGGCCTGGGAAAAAACCCTGGTTGTGTCTGTCTCTTATGCCCAAGCTGTACATCCCATCTCTATCCCTGAATAATTCCTTTGGCATCACTTTGAGCATCACTGAATCATTAAGAAACATGCTGACATCTTGTCCAGTGGTTTACTGTGTTCTGGGACACCACAGAGATCAGAGGTGATTAAGAGCTAAGGTGGGGGAAGTTTTCCGTTCATTCCAAGACTTCAAGTAGAGCAGCTTCTATTTATCTGTCATAAACATGCAAATTCTGCATGAGATTGCAGTTGATTAGGAGAGTTAAGCTGCTATAAAATGAAACACACGCTGATCCTGAAATATGATCAAACTCTTTCATCTTATGGGTAATGAAATTGTTCCAGATATGTGCATTTACTTCACTGAAGTCCCATGAGGATTGAATGTCATGGTTGAGACCTGGCTTAAATTTAACTCCAAGCCTAATTGTCTTTCTATCGTATAATTCACTCATTTGCTTATTGAATCATTCAATGCACACTTATTGGGCTCTTACAACGTCGTGGACCTGAGTCTCATACCTCAATCTAGGTATTTGGGATACAGAGAAATGTCAGACGGGTAAGACTCCTGCACTCTTAGAACAGCCAATAAACAAATAATTAAACCAGAAAATTTTGAATATTAAACTAAGGAAAATCAGAACATGTTCTGTGAAAGGATGGCAGTGATGGTGGTGATAAGTGTTCCTGGAACCCACTCAGAGGATATTAGGTACAAATGAGCATGGATGTAACTCAGTGGATCCTCCTTGGTGAAAAAAGATTTGCTTCCTTCCACGAAAAAAATAGTCTGGATAAGACCCCAAACTCCTCCTCATCCCATTTCCTCTCCCTGTCTAGGTCTGAAAAACCTTGCTGGCAAAGTGGCTCTCAGCAGCCCAGACTGATCAATGTGGCACATGCATTTTATTGCTTGGTAAGCCCAGGATCTCGTTTTGATGAACCCCAGTGACATGTATGTTTTATTGCTTAGTAATCCAGGATTGGTTTTCATCAGCCTCGCTGCCCAATTTCCATTTATTGTGCTCCAACTTCTGCTCGACTCTTCCATGTGAGTTCATGGGAAGTTTATGCTTGGATGGAACAACAGTATATTAAACGGGACAACACACATACGTATAGACACACAGAACAAAAAACTTTCCTATTCAGGGTGACTCTGGAGTGCAGATGGAATGAGGGAGTCTTTGAACATGCCTTCCAGTAGTGGCGATATGAATAAAGGTATAACAGCGGTTATGGAAAACAGACGGCTTGTAGGAAATGCAATCTCAGAGGTCTCTTGTCACCATCATTTTGGGGCCCTTGAAGCAAGAATTTTTAGAATAAAAAACAACTAATTCTGCACTTTCGTAGATCAAATTTGAGATAAGCGTGACATTTTCTTTGATTCTGTCCTCATTTAAATTATGTTTGGCGACCTTTGGATGCCTGTCTTCTGAGATCGAGTTTAGCCTATTACTCAAGAATGTGATATTGTAATTCAGAAAGCACTCCTTAAGCACCTACTGTACACATAACTGTGTGATAAAAATAGAGGAAAAGAAAAATATATTATTCTCATTGTAAAAAAAAAAAAAAAAATCTGGCCGGGCACCGTGGCTAACGGCTGTAATTCCAGCACTTTGGGAGGCTGAGGCGGGTGGATCACGAGGTCAGGAGATCGAGACCATCCTGGCTAACACGGTGAAACCCCGTCTCTACTAAAAATACAAAAAATTAGCCGGGCGTGGTGACGGGCACCTGTCGTCCCAACTCGGGAGACTGAGGCAGGAGAATGGCGTGAACCCGGGAGGCGGAGCTTGCAGTGAGCCGAGATCGCGCCACTGTGAACCCGGGAGGCGGAGCTTGCAGTGAGCCGAGATTGCGCCACTGCACTCCAGCCTGGGCCAGAGCGAGACTCCGTCTCAAAAAAAAAAAAAAAAAAAAAAAAAATCACTGGAAGACATGCCATGACTGAATTAAAATGATTCTGGAGTGCGGCTGCTGGAGGGGGTTTGTTGGTGGGAAAGCTTCCTGTGAAAGGTGTGCAAAGTGGTGGTGATGCCCTTGAACCCACTCCAACCCCATCCTTCCCCGCCTGGACAGTCACTGCCTCAGGAGGCCCTCTCTGACACCTCCTCCTGGGTGCAGCCTTTGAGCCGTGACCTTCACACACAGAATCATTATTCTTCAGATACACTTGGGTCCAGGAGGACAAACACTGCCATATGGGCCCTGTCTTGTCGCCTTCACTCTCAGGAAAGCTCTTCTCTGTGGGTGGACCTGACCTGGCAGCTTCACATTACTGTCTCCCCAGCTCAACAACTTCAGGAGAAAGAGTTTCTATTCTTACACGATTCTGTTAAGATCCTGGGAGAGAATCCTACTGGACTGTGTTGAGTCACATGCTTATTTCTGAACCAATCACCGTGGCCAGAGGAATGGAGTACTCTGATTGGCCAAACCTATCTTGGGCTCCCACCATGAAGCTGGAGAGTGGTAGTCAGTGATTTTCATGTCACGTGGAGTCATAGTGGATAATGAATGGTTCTAAAGATAAAACTCAGGTGGATAATGGATGGTTCTAAAGATAAAACTCAGGTGCTGCTCCCCAAAGAAGAAACAGGTTCTAGAAGGGCAAAACTAGTCAGTGCTCATCTCATTGTCTCATGACACATTCCACATCCCACCGCCTGTTACCGTTATATTTGCTTATCTCCCCTCCCAGATATAAGCGTCTTCAGACCAGAAGTAACACCTGTTTCAGCGGCTCTGGGGAGTGCCTTTCACACGTCAGGTTCTCAGTAAACCTAGATTCAATGGCATAATATATATCCAAGCTCTTTTTTTTTTTTTTTTTTTTACTTTGTTTGGTGTAATTAAGAATCCCTGCGTGGAAAGAAATGTTCATTTCAGCACTCCTTTTCAACGAATACATCTTCACGTAAAAGGCAAAGTCTTCGGAGCTTGTATAGTTCCTGGTTTTTATGGTTAACAAATAAAGTTAAACAAAATTAATGAATGTGTCAAAATTTCTGAGGCTTTGATGACTCAGACTCGTTGAGTAAACGTTTCTGTTGAATGAAACAGATTTATCTTTCCATTGTTCATAACTGTGGGCCATTTAATAGATGAGGCAGGCTGAGGCTTCTGCGGAAACAGAATACTGCAGTGGGAAGTAAAGAAAGATAGGAAAGGTCTTCCAGGCATCTCGAAAGTTTGGGGCTAAAAAAGTTTAATTAAAAGTAAGGGTTGGAATTCACAGAAGTTTTTTCTTGTAGAGATTTGGACTCGGCTTAGGATAGCCAACATCAGATGGAAAGATCTAGTCTAGGTAAGAGGATTTGCTTCCTTAGAGGATTCCCAGTGGGTTAAAGAGAAACCCAACCCTGTTTTGGAATCAATTTCTGTTTTGGAATTCAAGTACTAGGCTAACTACATAGGAGTTACTTGAGAAGCCTGTCCCAAGTAAACAGTTCTGGGCCCACTCTCAAGATTCTGACTCATTAAGAGTGTGGGGTAGGAGGCAGAAATCTGTGTTGATTTATTTTATTTTATTTTACTTTAAGTTCTGGGATACATGTGCAGAACGTGCAGGTTTGTTACATAGGTATACATGTGCCATGGTGGTTTGCTGCACCTATCAACCTGTCATCTAGGTTTTCAGCCCCACATTCATTAGGTATTTGTCCTAATGCTCTCTCTCCCCTTGTGGGTATAGGGAACTAGGTATGAAAAACTCTCAGTGCGGGCTCCTGCTCATCTGCTCCAGCTGTGCAGGTCATGTGTAAGAGCTGAGACTCTGGCGTTGACTAGAGCTGAGTGAGAATCTCAGCTTTGCCGGATATTGTCTGGAAAACCTTCAAGAGAAAGATATTTAAATTCTCTAATGCTCAGACCAGGTGCAGTGGCTCACACCTGTAATCCCAGCACTTTGGGAGGCTGAGGCGGGAGGCTCACTTGAGGCCAGGAGTTCGAGGCTACTGGGAGCTATGATTGTGCCACTACACTCCAGCCTGGACAACAGAGAGAGACCTTGACTCTAAACACTCACATGCGCGCGCGCGCACACACACACACACACACACACTTCTCCAATACTCAGAAAAAAATGCAGACAATTGAAGCCCTTACATCACAGGGTGATGTGAGGATGAAGAGAGGAGGTAAGGCAGGGACAACACAAAGCAGAGTGTGTGGCACAGCACACACTGCTTGTGTTTAGTGTTAAATACTGCTAGTGTTGTTATGCCACAGATACAAGGGCTACAGGTGTGCCTGTCTCACTTTAAACCAACTGCTGTGTAAGAGAAATTATCAATCACATCTTAAAAACAAAAATAACAAGAACGTATAGACTGCTTACTATATGCTGGATGCATATAGTAATTTGCATGTGTTAATCCATGGTATCCTGTAAGAATCTTATGAAGTAGATTTTACTATTATTCCTATTATATAAATGAGGAAACTGAGGTATAGAGAGGTTAACTCCTTTTACAGATGACTCCTTCAGGAGCCTTGTGGGTGGCAAGAAAATACCTTTGAATGTCATTTGATTTAGCAGAATTGCACTGGGAGCACAGTTGTTGCGGGCAGACTTGCAATGTGACATAAATCCAATTTAATTGCTTGTGTAGGCAGGCATTTCCGATATGGCTTTCTTCTTCTTCTCAAATCCTTGGGTGTGGCTGTTTTAGAAGAGACTGTTTTTCTGCACATTCATACCAGTGCAGCTGATGATTTTGAAGCTGTATTGCCCTGGAGTCTTTTCATCTAAAGAGCCCAGGTGCAGATTTCTGCTTCTTGCTCTCAGTTCTCATGCAAGGCACTGCTTGGAGAGTCTTGCCCTGAAATTCCGAAAAATGTCGTCTGGCCCTGAGGCAGTGGCTGCAGCTCAGCATGCACATCTAGGTCTGGGCTTCTTGTGGGTTCAGTGGAAGCCGGGAATGAAATCTGTTGCCTGATGCCTCCTTCCTGGTCTGAGGAGGAGCCACACATCAAAGTGTTCCTTGCTATGGCAGTGCCTGGGTTGCAGAGGCAGCCCGGATGCCCGTATTGTTGCCTGCAAGAAAGGCAACTGCTTCGTGGAAATCAAATTACCAGGGCCCATTTCATGAGCTGCTTGCCTCTCTTCTCAGTGTGGTGATTGGCAGCTTGATCTGCATAAATTCCTACAGACGTGTGGTTCGTCTTGCAGTTCTCCCTTGGCCCGTGCAGCAGGGTTTATGAAAGCCAAGATAAGTTCCCAGGACCTGGACTAAAGGGTAGTATCTCCTCTCCCTTGCTTCCCTTTGCCGTCCCCTCCGCAGGTACAGAGACGCCTGTCATACCTGAAATTCAGCCATCACTATATTCATTCTTTTGGGATTGAAGACCATCTTTGATCTTCTGTTCTTTCCTCCCTCTCCTTTCTTACTTATGAGGTTTCTTTTAAATCTCAACCAACATGGCATCCTTGTAACTAGACAAACAATTCAAAGGCATTTAAAGAAGTAAATATATTTTTCCCTGACTCCTTCTAACTTTTCCTCCAGCCTCTGAGAAAAACAATGCTCATTATCTGTTTATCTTGTCACAACTTTTTTCATGCTCCTATACATACACAAATAAATGGATACACATTTGTAGATTTTTTTTTCTAAACTTGTATTATATTATGTACACTACTTTCCAGTTTCATTTTCTTCCCCTCATTTATCACACCAGAAATTCCTGCAGATATATAAGTAGATCAACTTATCTTTTTTAAATAGCTGCATAATATTTCAGTTTGGATTTACATCATTAATTTAACCATTCTTCTACTGATTGACATTCAGGGTGTGTCAGGGGGTTTGCGAGTGTATGCTTGACACTTCAAACAAAACAGCATTGCAATAGACATGCTCATGTTTCTGTACTGACATTTTTATTTCTGTAAAACAGATTACCTTAAGTTGAAATAGATACATCAAAGGGTTTATATTTTTCATTACATTAGCTATTGCCATATTAATTCCCAACAAACTATTAAGGCTTCCAACAAAAATATGAAATGCCTGTTTCACCATACATATAGTAGCACTGGATGTTATCAGACTTTTCTGATTTTTGTTACTCTGACTGAGGAAAAGTTGTATCTCAGTGTTTTGATACGCATTTCTCTGAGTAATAATGAATTTGTGCCTATTTTCATATATTTAATTGTATTTCGTTCTCCATAATCTCTCTTAACATGCAGTTACTCTTGAAAGGGGATAATACCTTCACACCTTGATCACTTGTGAGCTCAGAGTGAAGCCTTACAAGAGAAGAACTGCCATAGGAGTTAAGAGTAAAAACATTCCTTATTTCAAAATGTGTTAGGGACTTGGATTGTATCAATGTCAATATCCTGGTTGTAATATTGTACTATAATTTTACAAGATGTTAACCATGTAGGAAATTGAGTAAAAGGCACATAGGATCTCTCTGTATTACTTCTTACAATTGCACGTGAATCTACAATTATCTAAAAATAAAAAGTTTAATTTAAAATGTGTTATAAGCCAGTTCTTTCCATTTGAGTGATATTTGCCATCGTTTAAAGGATTGTGTTTTTAACATAAATTTAGAGAGGTTATTTAAGGCCAATTTCTCCCTGGCACTTTCCAGTAATTTAGTTAACTGTTATTTGGTGGGTGATATAGTTTCTATGGAGTAGTCACCTAGATTTTCTTTGGTTCAAGAGATGAAGGGGATATACCTTAGAATATGGTTCTGTCACTTCAACTGTTACGTCCCAGAAGACCTCTTCAACAGCTGCATAATTTGGAGAGCTGTTTAATTTGAGTTGGTCTTTAATACGTGCCCACTATAGCACCATTTACGGAAAAGTTTACTCATAGAATAGGCATTTATACCATGCCTAATATATGTCAAGCACTGTTTAAGAATGGCGGGTACAAGGGGCCAGGCACGGTGGCTCACGCCTGTAATCCCAGCACTTGGGAGGTCAAAGTGGGGAGATCACTTGAGGTCAGTAGTTCAAGACCAGCCTGGCCAACATAGTGAAACCCTGTCTGTACCAAAATACAAAACTTAGCTGGGCGTGGTGTCATACACCTGTAATCCCAGCTACTTGGGAGGCTGAGGCAGGAGAATCACTTGAACCCAGGGAGGTGGAGGTTTCAGTGAGCAGAGATTGTGCCACTGCACTCCGGTCTGGTGACAGAGTGTGACCCTGTCTCCAAAAAAACCAAAATAAAGCAAAACAAACAAAAAAAAACAATGGAGGGTACGGTGCTGAACAAGGCAGTGCTCACGGATGTCAAATTCACATGGGGAAGGACTATATAAGCTGGTTAATATTACATGGGCTCATTTCAGATAGTAATATGTCCTATAAAGAAAAAGGTGTGATACATCACTGTGAAGGGCATAGGTTATCATTGGATCAAATAGAGGCATTCTGAAGAGATGACACTGAGCTAAGACCTGAATAATGGGGAAAAAAAAAAAAAGGACCAAGCAGAGATCTGTGGGTAAAATATTCCCGGATGAAGAACAGCGTATGTAGAGACCTTAAAAAGGGATAAAGCCCAGAGGATGCAAGAAACAGAAAAGCCCCTCTGTGTCTGGATCATAGTTGGGGTAAGGGGCGTTGATTTGGATTTAGGTAGGAGAGGTAGGTAGGGACCTGGTCACATAGGGCCTTTTAATACCACAATAAGAAGACTGGATGCATTCTAAGTCACTGGCAAGCCAGTGAAAGATTTTATGCATGAAGTCACGAGGTAAATATGCATGATTTGATTTGTGCTGCCAGAGGTGCATGATGGTGTTTGTTTGAAGGAAAGCATGTAGGTTAGGCAGTAGAGAAGAAAATAGACAAGACAGATGTTATTATAGTATTCCAGGCAAGAGATAGTGGCTTGGAATGGGGGGGGGTGCAGTAGAGGTAGCAAAAAATGGGACAATTCTGATGTATATTTTGGAGGCAGAATGAGAGGAAATTATTGATGGATTGTATGTGAAGACTAAGAGAAGAGAAGAGAATTGAAGATGATTCTGAAGTTTTAGGTTTGAGAAACCTGGAAAGATGACGGTGTCAGTTCATGAAGTCAAGAAAGGGAAGATAGGCCAGGCGCGGTGGCTCACGCCTGTAATCCCAGCACTTTGGTAGGCTGAGGTGGGCAGATCATCTGAGGTCAGGAGTTCAAGACCAGCCTGGCCAACATGGTGAAATCCCTGTCTCTACTAAAAATACAAAAAAATTAGCTGGGCTTGGTGACGGGTGGCTGTAATCTCAGCTACTTGGAAGGCAGAGGCAGGAGAATCGCTTGAACTCACGAGGCAGTTCAGTGAGCCAAAATCATGCCATTGCACTCCAGCCTGGGCAGCAAGAGCAAAACTCCATGAAAGAAAGAAAGAAAGAGAAAGAAAGAAAGAAAGAAAGAAAGAAAGAAAGAAAGAAAGAAAGAAAGAAAGAAAGAAAGAAAGAAAGAAAGAAAGAAAGAAAGGGAGGGAGGGAGGGAGGGAGGAAGGAAGGGAGGAAGGAAGGGAGGAAGGAAAGAAAAAAGAAAGAAAGAAAAGAAAGAAAG
>NC_037688.1:57566314-57598314 GCF_003255815.1 Theropithecus gelada
CATCTCAGTTCATTGCAATCCATTTATCCAGATCTTAAGCCAAAAACATGGGAAATTCTTGACTTCTCTTGCACCCCACATACAAACCCTCAGAGAAGCCTGCTGGCTATACCTTCAACATCTATCCAGAATCTGGCAGCTTTTCACCCACTCTGTTGACAGCACTGTTCATCATCTCTCCCCTGTATAATCTCCTAAGTGGTCTCCCTCCTGAGTTGTTGACATAAATCGGACCATGATCACCCCTCTCCTCAAAACCTGCCCATGGGTCCCCATTTCATTCAGAGTAAAAGTTAAAGTGCTTATAAGGGCCTTCTAAGACCCAGCATGATTTTGTCCTCAATACTTTGTATTTAGCAAGGTCCTCCAAAGAAACAGATATTAGGTTGGTGCAAAAGTAATTGCGGTTTTTACCATTGAAAGTAACAGCAAAAACTGCAATTACTTTTGCACCAACCTAATACAATAGGATCTACTGATTTATAGAAAGATTTGTCTGAGGATTGGTTCACCTGATTCTGGAGACTGAGAAATCTTACAATCTGCCATGTGCAAGATGGAGACCCAGGAAAGCTGGTGGTATGGTTCCAGCCCAGACCCCCTGTCTGAGGGGGGAGATGGTGCTCTTAGCCCAACAAAAAAGTAAATTGGCCCTTTTTCCAACTTTTTGTTCTATTCAGACCCTCAATAGACTGCATGATGATGCCTACCTGCATAGGTGAAGGCCATCTGCTTTACTAGGTCTTTACGCGTACAAATGCTAACCTCTTCTAGAAATACCCTCCCAGACACACTCAAAAAGAATTTTACCAGCTATCCAGGCATCCCTCAGCCCAGTCAAGTTGACACATAAAATTAACCATCACAAGCCTCCTCTTCCGTTTCTCTTCACCTTGTTTACTTCTCTTTATCTGCGCCATGTCCTTGCTGTTCTTCATCCCATCCAGCCATGTTTCTGCCACAGGACCTTTGCACTTGCCCTGTCCTCTAACTGAAACACTCTTTCCCGAAACATCTGCTTGGCTTGTTCCTTAGCCTCCTTGAAATATTTGCTCAAATATTGTCTCCTCCTAGCATGTTGTATCCCTTTTATCATACTCTATTTTTTTTTTCTGTAGTACTTAATAGCTTTTTATCACAGTATATATTTTTCATTTATTTTTATTTTTATTTTCATTGTTTACATCCCACTGCTGAGGGTGTCAGCTTCCTAAGGACAGGGATTTTTGTCTGTTTTATTTACAGATGAGTCCCAAATAGTTAGGGTGGCACAGAGTAGGAAAACAAGAGTTCTTTGTTGAATTAATGAGAAATTCTCATTCCTAGTAAAAACTTGAGATTTTTTTTTTAAATTGGTCTTTATGAGTTTTAAAATCACTGCTTAACTTAATCTTGATTTTTATTCTAGTTCTAGGGAAACTTTTTCCAGTTTTGTTCAACAACAGATGACTTTGGGGGAGGAGTCGAAAAGTTCTTGGTCTCATTCATAGTTCTTCAGCCATTTAAGAAAAAATGGCCACGTTGCAGATTTTATTATTATTATTATTATTTCCCTCCCACCCCTCCCCATTGTTGCTGGATGATACTGATTTAACAACATGGTCTACTCAATGCGGTATGCCAGAGCTCAGTACCCGTCAACCTCCTACATCAGTGATTTGAATAAATAATTCTACTCTGTAGGGGAGAAGCTTATCTCCTCTAAGCTCTAGGAGGAAGCAGTTTAGAGAACTGCTTCTTGGAGTTGGGTAGACCTGCGTTTCAAGCCCAGCATTCAGTCTCCTTTGGGGGAACCTTTGGACAATTCAGCTTCTCTAAACAGACTAAAGAAGTTAATACAACGTGATAATTATTATGATGTTTGTCAGGTCTCTGAGCCCAAGCCAAGCCATCGCATCCCCTATGACTTGTACCTATAAGCCCAGATGGCCCGAAGTAACTGAAGAATCACAAAAGAAGTGAAAATGCGCAGTCCCGCCTTAACCGACGACATTCCACCACAAAAGAATGACATTCCACCACAAAAGAAGTGAAAATGGCTGGTCCTTGCCTTAAGTGATGACATTACCTTGTGAGAGTCCTTTTCCTGGCTCATCCTGGCTCAAAAAGCTCCCCCACTGAGCACCTTGTGACTCCCACTCCTGCCCGCCAGAGAACCCCTCTTTGACTGTAATTTTCCTTTACCTACCCAAATCCTATAAAACGGCCCCACCCTTATCTCCCCTCGCTGACTCTCTTTTCGGACTCAGCTCGCCTGCACCCAGGTGATTAAAAAGCTTTATCACTCACACAACGCCTGTTTGGTGGTCTCTTCACCCGGATGCACATGACAATGTTGTTGGCACAGTACCTGCTACAGAATAACTACCCAGTTAACAGTTGCAATTATTATTTTCTCTGTCAGTTTTATATCACTTTCCTTTTAATGCCAGAATAAAAATAAGACAGCAAACTTTTTTTTTTTTTTTATTGTGAGTTGGGCCAACTCTGCATATGCCAAAAATTTGTTTCATCTTATTTGTTCAATCAGAGAAGAATGTCTTTGTTCAGACTGGGTGCGGTGGCTCACGTCTGTAATCCCAGCACTTTGGGAGGCTGAGGCAGGCAGATAACCTGAGGTGGGGAGTTCGAGACCAGCCTGACCAACATGGGGAAACCCCATCTTTACTAAAAATACAAAATTAGGCGTACATGGTGGCGCATGCCTGTAATCCCAGCTGCTCATGAGGCTGAGGCAGGAGAATCGCTTGAACCCGGGAGGTGGAGGTTGTGGTGAGCTGAGATCATGCCATTGCACTCCAGCCTGGGAAACAAGAGCAAAACTCCGTATCAAAAAAAAAAAAAAAATTTTTTTTCTCATAAGCTCATTTCAAAGTAAATGCCAATACCGTCTCTTTTTCACTAGGCTTCAACTGAACGATTCTTCTCCATCCTGAACAGGTTCAGTAGAATTTTAAATGTAGGCGTATCTTCCCTTTATTCTAAAACAAAAATGTCATCTTCAGAGAATCAACCTTTTGGGATCTATAAAGTCCTGATTTGGCATTTAGTTATCCATACTAGCAATTTGATTTCTGCAAATCAGTTTTGGAGCTCTGTTTTAATGACTGTGTGCAGTGGTGTCCCATGTAAATATTCTCCCAGGCAACAGGAGCTGAATGTGTGCGTCCCTGAGCCTCAGAAGGCTGGACAGGCATATTGCAGGGAAATTACCAGCCACATGCCAGGGCTTTGGCCTCATGAGCACAGTTTAGGTGAATGCCTTGGCATCGGAGCAAGGACTCAGCTTTTCTATCTGTGGAATGTGGGATGACACAATTTTAAGAGGTGTTTCAGCTTTTTCCTTCATTCACTTATTTATTCAGCAAGCATTCATCAAATGGCTAATGTATACTAAGTCTTTTGCTAAGTGCTAGAGACACAAGTAATAGTAGTAGTAGAAGTAGAAGCAGCAACTGCAGTAATAACTGCACTTCTCTTTTCTTTTTCTTTTGTTTTTTAAATTAACCACCTGCCATGGACCAGGCCCCCTGCTGTAAACTTTATGGCTATTAACTCATAATCTGCAGATAACCTAATTTTTTCTATAGCCAGTCATTTCTGCTGGGAGCATATCTCATGGGGAGAGGGGGGAATATTCCTTTTTCTCATGTTGGGCTAGAGAGGATATGAAAAGTTCCGGGCCAGGCGCAGTGGCTTACGCCTGTAATCCCAACACTTTGGGAGGCCGAGGAGGGTAGATCACGAGGTCAGGAGATGGAGACCATCCTGGCTAACACGGTGAAACCCCGTCTCTACTAAAAATACAAAAAATTAGCCAGGTGTGGTGGCAGGTGCCTGTAGTCCCAGTTACTCGGGAGGCTGAGGCAGGAGAATGGCATGAATCCGGGAGGCGGAGCTTGCAGTGAGCCGAGATTGCGCCACTGCACTCCGGCCTGGGCGACACAGCAAGACTCCGTAAGAAAAAGAAAAGAAAAGAAAAGAGAAGAAAAAGTTCAAGAAGGACTGCTCTTCTGGATGTTTAGATAAACTGAGGAGCCACAGGTGAGAGATTTGGGGATCTGACACTCCTTTCCCTGATAGGTTAAGAAAGAGGAATTCACAGCTGATGATGTCTCCAGTCATGTTAAACCCACTCAGAGAAGCGTGAGTGTATTAGGCAGTACTTGCATTGCTATAAAGAAATATCTGAGACTGGGTGATTTATAAAGAAAAGAAGTTTAATTGGATCTTGGTTCTGCAGGCTGTACAGGAAACATGATGCTGTCTGCTCCGCTTCTGGGGAGGCCCCAGGAAACTCAACCATGGCAGACGGTGAAAGGGGAGCAGGCACATCACCTGGCCAGAGCAGGAGTAAGAGACAGCGAGGGGGGAAGTGTCACACACTTTTAAACAACCAGGTCTCGTGAGAACTCACTCACTATCCCTATCATGACAGCAGCACCAAGAAGATGGTGCTAAACCATTCATGAGAAACCCATTCCCATGATCCAGTCACCTCCCATCCAGCCTCACCTCCAACACTGGGAATTACAATTCAACATAAGGCCAGGCATGGTGGCTCATACCTATCATCTCAGCACTTTGGGAGGCTGAGGCCACTAGACCACTAGAGGTCGGGAGTTTGAGACCAGCCTGGCCAACATGGTGAAACTGTTTCTACTAAGAATACAAAAATTAGCTGGAGTTGGAGGTGGGTGCCTGTAATCCTGGCTACTCGGGAGGTTGAGGCAAGAGAATCTCTTGAACCCGGGAGGTGGAGGTTGCAGCGAGTTGAGATCGAGTCACTGCACTCCAGCCTGCGCAACAGGGCAAGACTCTGTCTCAAAACAAAACAAAACAAACACCAACACAAAAACTTCAAAAAAATTCAGCATGAGATTTGATGGGGACACAGATCCAAACCATATCAGTGAATGGTCATGAAGTTAATAATGATGGGGTTATTGCTTAGTAAAGGAAGGGACAAAGTTGTGTTAACACGAGAGATTAGATTTCCTTCCATAAAACTATGACTGCATGGCTCTGGTAGAAGTGAATATTGATTTTGACGAGGGTGCATACTTGTCAGGGAATTGTGGAGAAATTCTTTCTCGAATAGGAAGATAATTAGGATTGCAGCACCTCGAACATACTCTTCTCTTTGGATCCAGTACCACCTTTTCTCATTTGGAGCTAAAACATTCAGCAGTCGGGAGCCTTGAGTTGACCTTAATGCATGATTGAGTTCCGCAATGTACATGATACATGAAGGTGGAAACATTGGAAGAGAAATGTTTTCCTCCTTTCCGGAGTGGTGTGGCTTCTTAAGAGAACTGGGTGAGGATGCTGAGCTGGAAGGCTTAGCTGAGGAGTCGCCAGATTGAGGGCACTACAGACCAAGGAGACATCATGGAAGGTAAGGAAAGGCATACAGTCATACGAGACACCATCTTTCTGAAGGCCCAAGCCTTGGGGGCTTCCTTACTTAGGATGGTTCTATGGACAGGTGAGTTAAACTAAGTAGCAACTTCTGGGCATCTGACACTGAACTGCCCTATAAAGAATGGTTGAATGACCTTTCAGTCATTCACCAACCATTTGATAAGCCCGTACTATGGATCAAATACTATGTTACATGTTAGGTACGGCAGCAAACAACATCAGGCGTGGTTCTTGGCATTATGGACTCACATTTTCGTGTAGGAAACAGAGAATAAACACATATATAAATAAATAGGAAAATTACAGAGTGTGACAAATTCTAGGAAGGAAACAAAGATGTTCCTGGAAGGCTTCACTGAAGAGGAGTCATTTGATCTGAGAGCTGACAGATGAGCTGGAGTCAGCTGCAAAGGGCAGGGGCAGAGGGAGGCAAGGTGCTGAGAGTAGGAAGCTCTTGAACTTCAGAGCTGTAATTCTCAACCTGCCTGCACATTGGAATCCCCTAGAGAGCTTTAGAACTTACGAAGACCTGTTTTCCATCCCCAAGAGCTTGTGAGCTCATTGGTCTAGGGCTTGACCTGGGCACTGATATATTTTAAGAGCTCCCCAGGTCACTCTAAGGTGCAGCCAGAGTTGGAGACCACTGCCTTGGAGGAGCAGAAAGGAAGTTACTATGACTGGAACTTAGTGAGGGAGGAAAAGAGATACAGGGAGATTGGACCAAGGAAAGGTGGATTCTAATTCAGGGCCTTGGATGACATTATGAGGAGCTTGACTTTTATTTTATTCAGTAGAATAAATTTATTTATTTCCACTGGTGCAGTATGTGTACTAGTGTGTGTATGTGTGTGTGTGTGTGTGTGTGTGTGTGTGTTTTGTGTTGACTGGGTAAGAACAAAAATCGGAAAATGAAGGAGAGAAGGACAGTTCCCATTCTCTGATTTCTGAGAAGAATGGAGGGGGATGGCAGCTTTTCCTGGGGGAATATGGCCCCTGGAGATGTGAAAACTTTGGCTCACTGAAGCCAAGACAACCTCTGAAGCTTAAATGACAGATTGGATTCCCTTATTTCTCTCCCACTTAATCAGTTAATAAAAAGCAAAGGGACCTGCCACTTCCAGGTTACCAAGAGATTTTTGAGGACTGTTGAAGACGAAGGAATGGGAACTTATTTCCCAGAACACACAATGAAGGAGACCCCTTGAATTCCCTGAGTGATGCCATCTCATCTAAATGCCACATGGTCCATCCCTTGCTACACAGTGCATTTAGCTGACAGCAGTGTCAGCACCACATGCAGCCTGTCGGACAGGCAGAGGCGTGTGTCCCCCTATAACTCCTGACTCAGATCTGCATCTGCACTTTGGAATTTGGAAAGTGCTACTTCACCCATCTCCTGCCTTTAGGCTCCACTCAGCCAACCCAAGCCTCATCTCCCTTGTTGCTTAGAAACTTTCAGGAGTGATGGGTTTGTGACTCATTGAGTTCTCTCCATATGTGCATTTGTAAGACTATGTGTGTAT
The DNA here is from genome assembly GCF_003255815.1 of Theropithecus gelada. Taxonomy (NCBI): domain Eukaryota; kingdom Metazoa; phylum Chordata; class Mammalia; order Primates; family Cercopithecidae; genus Theropithecus; species Theropithecus gelada. The sequence continues at coordinate 57,573,262 of NC_037688.1, forward strand.
GTGTTTGAGAGAGTGAGAAGCAGAGAGGGAGGGAAAGAGGAAGGAAGAGGGAGAGAAGAGTCACCGTTCTTCCCCTCAGATGCTTCTTAGTCATGGTGTCTCTCTCATGTCATACTTCTTCATCATGCTTTCTCCTTTCCAAGACAAAGTCATGGTGTCTTTCTCTTCCCTTCTACTGCCTTGGGTTTCCTTTGTGCTTCCTTCCTGACACCACTGTGTCCACGAGGCATGGTCCAACCATTCAAGTCCAGCGCGACTACTCTTCCCTTACTTCTTCCAGATCTTGTAATTTCTTTCCTGTCTCTGTGACTTCTCCGGCTGGCTGGTGAGACCTCAAACTCCCAAACTCTCCTATGTTTTTATTTTTTTATTTTTACATTTTTTATTTTTTGAGATGGAGCCTCACTCAGTCGCCCAGGCTGGAGTGGAGTGGCATGATCTCAGCTCACCGCAACCTCTGTCTCCTGGGTTCAAGCAATTTCCCTCCCTCAGCCTCCCGAGTAGCTGGGATTACAGGCGTGCACCACCACACCCAGTTAATTTTTGTATTTTTAGTGGAGACTGGATTTTGGCATGTTGGTCAGGCTGGTCTCGAACTCCTGAGCTCATGTGATCCATGTGCCTCAGCTTCCCAAAGTACTGGGATTACAGGTGTGAGCCACCTCACCTGGCCTCCCCTGTTTTTATTTTCTAAATTTTAGTTACCTTCTCTCACCCACTTGCTTACACTCTCCTTCCATCTCTAACAAATGAAATTGCTCTGTCTTTTTCATAGGCATAGCTATGGGACTTTGCAAAGCCCTTCTATGTGCACCATTCCAGCTTGTCCCCCAGTAATCCCCACTCTACAGAGAAGAGCACTGAGGCTTGGGGAAACCCAGCCAGTTGCTCAAGGTGACACAGCAGTAAATAGGGGCCAGGACTGAACCAGGATCTGTCAGATGCTAAAGCCTGCGCTCTTAATAATGAAGAAATATTGCTCTCTGCATGAACAATTTTATTGATTTTTTTCTACGGGATGTGCTCATTCCTTCTGAACCTCTCCATAGCATTCTGTACATGTGGCAGGATAATATTTATAAGATATTAACCATTGGTTCTCTCTTTATTTCTCTTTCCTCCTCCACATTGCTTCTCAAAATTAAGGAGGGGAGAGAAGAGAGAGAGGGTGAGAGAGAGAGAGAGAGAAAGCAAGAGAACTCTCACTTTAGTACTGTGCTTAATTCTGCAGGGTGGCAACCAAAAATAACCTGCTAGTCTCTGGCTTTTGTGCTGGAAAAGCCTGAACTCTTGGTAGAGGCAGAAGCTTGGAGGACTGGCTCTATGCCCAGCATCTGTGGAACCAGGAGAGGATGGTTGATGCACTGTGCCCTGCCCTGGGCTGAGCTAAGGAGAGAAGAGGAGGAATGATGAGAGAGAGATTGGCATAGATCAGAGGTAGCCCTAACATCTTGATTCTCAATAGAACATCACTTTCGAGGGCCACAGATCTTAGACAGGTCTGACAGTCTGTCTCGGTAGTTGGGACCATGGATAGCTTTTTCAAGATTCCCATTGCTCCTCAGTGCACAGTAACAACAAAGAGAGAGCCATTGGATGTGAACAGAAATGCGAGGTTTTGTAGCAGCAGCCTCCATGGACTGACAACTGAGGGCCTGACCGGATGATGGATGAACCGGAATGTAGTTGCCTGGTCAAGAATCTTAAGTAACCCCTAACTCCAGACTGTCAGCCCATGCTTGACACCCAGAACTTAGACACATCTCAGGAACAAGCGTAAGATTCTGCTACCAGAGAAGAAGGGGAATGCCAACTGAAAATTCAGTTGAGCTTGTAAGAAAATGATTGTACTTTTTGCACTGAGTTTCAGGGTAAGAGTGGTGTCCATCACCAGCCTTCTCTAGAGACCAGGCTGTCTCTTGCTGGCCAAGTTCTGCAATCTGGGCTGCAAGTCCTCCCAGCCCTGCCCTCTGGGTTGATGCTCTTTGGAAAACAACTCCGGGTCTCCCCACAGCCGTCCTCTGTCTCACTCCAGGGCACTGCATAGACCTCCCTGCTTCCCCAGGGAAGGCGGGGCCTCCCTCGGTGCCCCTGCATAATTGGGACAATGCGCAGAGAAATTAAAAAGGTCATTAATCACCGTGGAGCCAACGGCAGCTCTCCAGGCCCTATTCTTCAGGATGATTTATGGCAGGCAGCTCCTCCCCGCTCCCCGATTCATTTTCCTGCCATTGTTCACTCATTTTCCCCTGTGGTGTCCTCTTCGTCCCTGTCCAAGGGACCCAGGGCTTCCAGGAACCACTGAAAGGTCTTTCCCAACTGCTTTTGCTGCCACCAGGCCTGGAGTGAATAGCCACATATGCTTTCTGGGCCAAAGTCAGGTTACCTGAATGTTAATGTCTCTCTCTTATTCTACCATTTTTTTTTTTTTTTTTTTAGAGAAGGCAGGGTCACACTTTGTCACCCAGGCTGGAGTGCAGTGGGGGGGATCATGGCTGACTGCAGCCTCGACCTTCTGGGCCCAAGCAATCCTCCCACCTCAGCCTCCCAAGTAGCTGGGGCTACAGGTGTATACCACCATGCTGTGGTTAATTGTTTTTTTTTTTTTTTTTTTTTTTAAAAGTTTTTTTTTTTTTTTTTTTTTTTTTTTTTTTTTTTTTTTTTTGTTTTTTTTGTTTGCTCGTGTNGCGTGATCTTGGCTTACTGCAACCTCTGCCTCCCTGGTTCAAGCAATTCTCCTGCCTCAGCCTCCCGAATAGCTGGGACTACAGGTGCACGCTACCACGTTGAGCTAATTTTTTGTATTTTAGTAGAGACAGGGTTTCACCGTGTTGCCCAGGCTTGTCTCGAACTCCTGAACTCAGACAATCCGCCCGCCTTGGCCTCCCAAAGTGCTAGGATTACAGGTGTGAGTCACCGCGTCTGGCCGCTCTGGCTAATTTTTAAATGTTTTGTAGAGAAGGGGTCTCACTATGTTTCCCAGGCTGGTATGGAACTCCTGGGCTCAAGCGATCCTCCCACATAGGCCTCCCAAAGTGCTGGATTACAGGTGTGAGCCATCATGCCCAGCTCTCTCTCTTCTTTTATTACTACTTCATTACTCTGATAAGCATTATTGTTGCCATTCAATGCCCCTGCAGTTCCCAATCACCAGGCAGAACTGAGGACAGATCCAAAGAATCTCACTGTTCTTTGCTAGTATTGATGATGGTGGTGTCTTGGCCTTGGTGATGAACACGTATCTGGTACCAGTGCTAAGTACTTTATGAATGAAATGGATTATTTTGTTTAACTACCACAATGACCCTGAAAAGTACACATTATTAGCTTCATGATACCGGTAAGAAAAATATTCAGAGAGGGAGAGTAACCTGCTAATTGTCACACAGCTAGTAAACAACAGAGGAAAAATTTAACACAGTTCCATTGGATGACAAAGCCTGTGCTTTTCTGAAAACTCGGAGAGCTGGATACATTAGCTTTCTTTTTTCAGGATCATAAGGAAGCGGGTGTCCACTCCCTGTCTCTCCTTTTTCCAACCTGCGGACGGGGCTGCCTTGCCTTGGCAGGATGAGCCAAGTTCAGCTCAGGCTTGAACAGCCTTTTCGTTTGCCAATTAGCATCCCATACAGCTCACTGCTGCTTAAAATAAGCAGATCCTCCTGCTCACTGATGCCTTACACCCAGAGTCTGGCTCTGACCAGCCCCCAATTAAGAGATGCTGAATTTTCCTGGTGATAACTATATGCTGGGGAATTAGAATGAGTTTATGAGAAGAGAGCAGATCCTAAAAACTTGAAGCATGCTAAAGTCCTTTTCTGGGGCTGGAGGGAATGAAGGACCATTACCCAGTCTCCTACAACTGTGTGGAGAGAAGGTGAGGAAGACCAAGGTAGGACTGTGGCTCTGTTCCTGACCCCTGGATGGCCTTGGACAAGACAGTTACCTCTAAGTCAGCTTCCTTAGTAAAATTAGACGGTGAGAATAGGTTCTCAAGGTTTAAAGGTGGAGCTAAGAATCTATCACGGTGGCAAAACTTGCACAAAAGGAAAGATACAGGGAGGAAAGAATTCAGAGGAAAGGAGCAATGCGTTGGCTTCCCTGGTCTTCTTTAGGATGCTGTTGGCAGAAAAAAGAAGGTCTGTGGGTCACTTGGATGGCACAGGAGCCCCAGCACATGGCCGTGTAACACTCTGAGGATGGAAGTATAATAAGAATCATATGGCTGGGCACGGTGGCTCACACATGTAATCCCAGCACTTCAGGAGGCCAAGGCGGGCGGATCACAAGGTCAGGAGATTGAGATCATCCTGGCCAACATGGTGAAACCCCGTCTCTAGTAAAAAGAATTACAAAAATTAGCTGGGCGTGGTGGCACGTGCCTGTAATCCCAGCTACTCGGGAGGCTGAGGCAGGAAAATTGCTTGAACCAGGGGGGTCAGAGCTTGCAGTGAGCTGAGATCGTACCACTGCACTCTAGCCTGGTGACAGAGTGAGACTCCGTCTCAAAAAAAAAAAAAAATGAATTATACAATATCAGTGAGAGTCATGAGGGTATTAGGTAACATTTTTGAAGCAAAAATTATGCGCCAGTCTTTACCATTACCCTATGAAATTGCTACTATTGGCATTCCATATCATCGATAAGAACACGGATTTGCAGAGGCTTATGTCATTGATCCAGGACTACACGAGAAGTGACTGGCCAAGCTGGATCTTAGCCCCACGTCTTTTCAACTCCAGAGCCACAGTTAGTCATAATCCTCACAGGGGACTCATGACAGTGCCCTGGATCCAGGACCTGGTGGCCTAGGAGTCCTGGTTGCTTGTGTGCCTAGCGGCTTTCTCCATATCCATAGCCTGCTGCCTTCGTTTACCTGCTTAGAACACCTGTCCACCTGAGCACGCAGAACCAGCTACTTAATTTTTTGGGGCACAGTGACAAGTGAAAATGCAAGACCCCTTCTTTAAAAATTACTAAAAAGTTTAAGATAATGACAGCACAGTGTTCAACCAAGCTTGAACTTTTTCTTTTCTTTTCTTTTCTTTCTTTCTTTTTTTTCTGAAATGGAGTCTCGCTCTGTCACCCAGGCTGGAGTGCAGTGTCACGATCTCAGCTCACTGCAACCTCCACCTCCCAGGTTCTAGCGATTCTCGTGCCTCAGCCACCGGAGTAGCTGGGACTACAGGTACCTGCCACCACACCTGGCTAACTTTTGTATTTTTAGTAGAGACAGGGTTTCACCATGTTGGTCAGACTGGTCTCAAACTCCTGATCTCAAGTGATCCTTCCGTGTTGGCCTCCCAAAGTGTGAGCCACCACACCCAGCCGAAGCTTGAACTTCCTGAGCATGGGGACCCGATTCCACGTCCATGAACACCAAAATACTTCATTAGATCCAGAATCTTTTCTTGCCCACCTCCCCCACAAGATTTTTTCCCCCAGAGGTAGCACTTTCTCCCGGAACTCTCAGTTACTCCCTGCTGTTTCCTCTGAATGGTTGGGTCTCTCCCTCCCTTCATAGTCCCCACGCCTCGCCTCTGACCCAGGCTCATTGCCACTAAATGACCTTCATGCTTGCCAGATGCAGGAAAAAAGGCCGTCAAGAGTCTGTTCTCCATGGGCCAATGGAATAAATTACTCTCCCCTCATGCCTGTGACTTTCCCTGGGGCTTGGGGCTAAAGAGACTTGGGCTTGTATGGACGAAGCCTTGACCACTCATTCCTAACCCACCAGGAAGAAATGTTCCAGAACATGAGCAAGTGCCAAAGGCCTCTTCTAATTAGCTGGCTGGTGGCTAACGAGGGATTTCACTGGGCAGCGCCTTCCGGAGGTGGGTGTGTAATTACCATGGAAACTTTCACGCCACACTGGCTGCCTCCTCCAGCCCCCTTCCCCGGGGAGCACACGCTGCTCTGCAGAAGCAGCATCTGGGCTATCGACATTGTTTGTGAGGGAAATAAATGAACAATTAGAAACAAGACAGGTTGAATTCTTGTTGGAGTAAAGTTTTACCTACATTCATCCTGGGGTCTAATTGATGCTGTTGTCCGTGCTGGAGAGGAAATCACTGGAAAGTGATGAATTCAGTTTGGATGGATCCCCTCTTGCTAAGCTCAAGGACATGGAAAAATGCCTAATGAGCAACCAGACTTTTCTGCCTTTTAGAGGCAGCTACTGGGCTAGTCAGATGCAAATACTTTTGTTTTCTTCATTTTTATGCACAAATATGTATTTGTTCTGTTCAACCATTGATACCCTAACATCAATCCATAAGTGGGGTCCAAATATCTAACCTTGTAAAATGCAGAGTCACCTTTTTGCAAAGGTTCCTAAATGAGAGCAGGGGCTGGTTGAAGTTCCAGAGTGGTGTGAGTCAGGTTGGGCTACACTTTGCTGCAGTAACGAATAGACCCTAAAATTTCAACTGGCTTAAGACAGTGAAGGTCATTGAATACCTCAGGTGGAGTTCTGTTGTGATCAGGAGACTGGGTTTTTGGTTTTTGTTTGTTTGTTTTTTGGAGACAGGATGTCACTCTGTTGCATAGGCTGGAAAATACAGCAATGTGATCATAGTTCACTGCAGCCTCAACCTCCTGGGCTCAATTCATCCTCCCATCTCAGCCTCCCAAATAGCTGGGACTACAGGCTCATGCCACTATGCCCAGCTATTTTTTTTTTCTATTGTTTTGTAGAGATGGGGTTTTGCCGTGTTGCTGAGACTGGTTTTAAACTCCTGGGCTCAAGCAATCCACTCACCTTCGTCTCCCTAAGTGCTGGGATAAGGCTGTTTTATATCATGTGACCATGCTATCTGCTTCAAATTGCAGCAGGATGGGAAGAGAAGGCTGAAGGAAGTACCATGTAGGTATTTGATGGCCACAGGCAAGAAGGGACATATATAGTTTCTATTCACAGTGCAATGGTCCTATGGACCCCAACATATGCATACATGAGACTGGGAAATATAGGGAGAGTATAGAATTTTGGTAGTATCCTCTGTGCCTGCCGGAGGAGTAAATCCTCTTATATCAACATAGTTCTCTGATCATAAGTCCTTACTAAGTACCAGAGGGGGAAACATGAGAGGTGTTCAAGAAGACAGACAAACAAGCCCACATGCAAATCAATGAGAAAAGACCAGATTACAATAAATACTGCAAATAAATAGAACAGATTGATAGTGTCTGGGAAACTCTAAATTAGATTTAGTACTCAGAACGGCCACTCTGGAAGGAATGTGGCATTTCAGCCAAGATCTGAATGCCAGGAGAAATCCAGCCACCCAAGGGAACGGGGGAAAAGGAACCAACCGGAGATCAGTGTGGTTGGAATAAGGATGTGATTGAAGTGAGGTTCTATGAGCATGTGCATGCATGCATGTGTTATGAAATACAACACAATTCGTACGGTGGGTCATGATAAAATGTTTGAGAACTACCATAAAAAATATATATTTTTGGGAGGCTGAGGCAGGAGGATCACTTGAGGTCAGGAGTTTGAGACCAGCCTGGCCAACATGGTGAAACCCCTTTTCTACTGAAAATACTAGGGAGGCTGAGGCATGAGAATTGCTTGAACCGGGAGGTGGAGGTTGCAGTGAGCTAGATTGTGCCACTGTACTCCAGCCTGGGCAATAGAGTGAGATTCAGTCTCAAAAAAAAAAAAAAAAAAGAAAGAAATATATTATATTTTATAATCCAGGGTGCACATGCACACACATACACAAACTCACACCCACAATTGAAACAGAAGTTTACTATAGCAAAACTTACCCTTACCATGTGTGATGAATGCTTTCTAATCCACTCTGCTCCATTCTGCCGCATTCTTGAATCAGGATAGGTTGTATTGCTTTGCAGTAACAAATAGCCCTCACAATCCAGTGCCTTAACCCCGTGCAAGTTTATTTCTATTTCTTTTTTTTTTTTTTTTTTTGAGATGGAGTCTCACTTCATCGTCCAGGCTGGAGTGCAGTGGCAAGATCTCAGCTCACTGCAACCTCTGCCTCCGAGGTTTGAGCTATTCTCTGGTCTCAGCCTCCCAAGTGGTTGGGACTACAGGCGCCTGCCACCACGCCTGGCTAATTTTTTGTATTTTTAGTAGCCACAGGGTTTCACCTTGTTGGTCAGGCTGGCCTCGAACTCCTGACCTCAGGTGATCCACGTGCCTCGGCCTCCAAAAGTGCTGGGATTACAGGCATGAGCCACCGCGACCAGCCTGCAAGTTTACTTCTTATTTATGCCACAAACTTAACATGAGAAGGAGGTCTAGGGAAGTCTTCTTGTTGAAGAAACTCAGCTATCGAAGGTTGATAGGGCTTCACTTTGACAAGTGCTTCCACAATCGTTTTAGTAAGTGAAACAGAACTTAGTAAATTCCACAGAGGTTCTTTTAGAAGGTTTCCTCTTGGAAGTGACTGTGCATATTTTATTTGCCCGTGCAAGTCACCTGGTCATATTTCCTTAAAACGGGGTATGGAATATAGTTATATGATAACCCTGGAAGGCTGGAGGCCAGGCATAATTTGGTGGACAGCACTGATAACGAATCTTTCTATTTTATTCCATTTTACGACCCTTTAACATGTTAGGACTGATACTACGTACTGCAAACAGAAAGATGAACAGCGCTCAGTTTTGTTCTCTTGGAACTCGTAAATAATAGGGAATCCAGCTAGTCACTTAGGAGCATGGTTTCTTCAAGCCATAGAGGATGGAGCTACAAAGGATGGTTGTGATGGAGGATTTGGGGCCTGACAATATCTCAGCCACCTTGTAACTGCCTTTCTTTGTGTCGCAAAGCCTTGCTCTGATATCGCTTTCCATAATAGAATGGTTTGCATCCCTGGTTGCACTTCGGAATAATTTGAGGAGCTTAAAAAAATAACATACCAATACAGCTGGGCATGGTGGCTCATGCCTGTAATCCCAGCACTTTCGGAGGCCAAGGTGGGCCGATCATGAGGTCAAGAGATTGAAACCATCTTGGCCAACATGGTGAAACCCTGTCTCTAATAAAAATACAAAAATTAGTTGGGTGGAATGTGGTGGCACGCACCTGTAGTCCCAGCTACTTGGGAGGCTGAGGCAGGAGAATCACTTGAACCCAGGAGGCGGAGGTTGCAATGAGTTGAGATTGCACCACTGCACTCCAGTCTGGTAACAGAGTGAGACTCTGTCTCAAAAAAAATACCAATGCCCAGTCTTACCAGGAACTAATTTAATTAGAATCTCTTGGGTAGGGCCTGAGCATTAGTGTTTTTTATGAAACTCTCCAAATGATCCTAATGCTGCAAAGGTTGCGAACTTTGTTGTTCATCAACTTACACATTTATTTTTCATTTTTATTGTGTATTGACAAATTATAGTTGTACATGTTTATGGGGTATAGAGTGGTGTTATGATGTTTAAATATAATGTGGAATGATTAAATTAAGCTAATTAACATATCTATCACCCCAATTTTTAATGTTTTGGGAATGAGAACATTAGAAATTTCCTTTCTTAGTGATATTGAAATGTACAGGACTCAGTTATTAGCAATATTCAGCACAGCATGCTGTTGTTCTAAAAAGTCAAACTTATTCTTCCTATTGAACAGAGTCTTTGCACCCTTTGGCTATCATTTCTCCATTATCCCAAACCCCAGCCTCTGGTAACCAGCCTTCTACCCTCTGCTTCTATGAGTTCAGTTGTTTTAGATTCCACATATAAGTAAGGACATGTAGTATTTGTATTTCTGTGTATGGCTTATTTCATTTAGCATAATATTCTCCAATTCCATCCATGATGTTGCAAATGGCAGAATTTCTTCCTTTTTCAAGGCTGAATAGTATTCCATTGTGTATATATACCACATTTTCTTTACGTGTTCATCCACTGGTGGACACTTAGGTTGATTCCATAACTTGGGTATTGTGAATACTGCTGCAAAGATGATGGGAGTTCTTAACAACAACATACTACTATGAGGTTGCATTTAAAGAAACTGTCATAAATGTAGACTTTTGGGGAATGTGAATAGAGAGACTGACGTATCTCTGCATTTACATCACCTTATTTTGCCCTGTTCTGCCTCCAGGATTCACACTGAGTGTTGTACCAAAGAGTGGCAATGGTGTTCCCACCCTGGAAAGGCTTTTCCTGCTTCCTGGGGATTGGTGGTTGTTTCCCCGCCTAGACGTTTGGAGCCAGGGCTGTGTGCACTGTGCTCCTGCTGGGCTCCCTGGCTTCTGTTTCAGACAGCAGGAGAGTGAAGCAGGAGGGCAGAGGGCATTCATGAGAAAATCATCTGGGGACGTGTGAAAGGGTTGAGAGAAGGGGAAAGGAGTCTAGAAAGCACTCCAGCAATGAAGGCTTCATGCCAGAATTTTGAAGAGTGAAGAATGAATTCATTCATTCACTCAGTCATCCATCCATTCATTTACTCACTCATTCAACCACTCACTCATTCATCCATTCGTGAATTCACTCATTCACTCAGTCATCCATTCATTCACTCAATCATCCATTCACTCATGTATCCATTCATTCATGCATTCATCCACTCATTCACTCAGTCACTCAATCATTCAATCATCCATTCATTCACTCAATTCATTCACTCATTTACCCATTCCTTCACGCATTCATCATTCACTCACTCACTCAATCAACCATTCATTCACTCAATCATTCATTCACTCATTTATCCATTCACACATTCATCCACTCACTCATTTATTCCCCTACTTATCCATTCATTTATCCACTTATTCATTTACTCAGTCATCCATTCATTCCTTCATTCACTCACTCATTCGATCATTCATTCATCATCATCCATCCATTCATTTTCCCACCCATTCATTCGCTGGTGCTCCCAGAGACTAAACAAGGTCACCTCTACCCCCTAGGGATGTCTGCTTAAGAAGGGAGTAGGTACAAACTGACCCATAAATTAGGACACAGTAAATGTCTTCAGTGATGTACAAAGAACCATGTAGGCTCTGAAGAGAGGATAAAAGGAAAAGGAAATTCTGTGTGAGCCAGATATAGCCAAGAAAGCCTATGATGGAAGTGGAATTTGACCTGAACCTTAGTAAATGGGTGTTAATATTGATGTTATGTTAGTGTTAACATTCAGATTGTGTTTTGAGGTGTTTTATTGGACATGGTATACAAGTTTGTCATGAAAAGATATACAAGACACAGATAAGCAAACGAAACACAAGAAAATTACTCAGGGTGGGTGAGGAGCAAGTAACCAGCTCTGTGATAATTATTCTTTCATCTTCAAGAAATATTGGGCCAGGCATAGTGGCTAATGCCTATAAACCCAGCACTTTGGGAGGCTGAGGCAGGCGGATCACAAGGTCAGGAGTTTGAGACCAGCCTGGCCAACATGGTGAAACTCCATCTCTACTAAAAATACAACAATTAGCTAGGCATGGTGGTGTGTGCCTGTAATTCCAGCTACTCGGGAGGCTGAGGGAGGAGAATCATTTGGACCCAGGAGATGGAGGTTGCAGAGAGACGAGATCATGCCACGGCACACCAGCCTGGGCGACAGAAAGAGGTTCTGTCTTTAAAAAAAAAAAAATGGCTCTTAGTTCATTAGACCTCAAAGCTTAGGTTCCGTTTACTATACTGTAAGAGGTGGTGTAAGCGGGGCTCAGGATGACCATGTCAGCTGTTTCATAACAAACACCGCATGTTCTCACTCATAGGTGGGAACTGAACAATGAGATCACTTGGACTCGGGAAGGGGAACATCACACACCGGGGCCTATCATGGGGAGGGGGGAGAGGGGAGGGATGGCATTGGGAGTTATACCTGATGTAAATGACGAGTTGATGGGTGCTGACGAGTTGATGGGTGCAGCACAGCAACATGGCACAAGTATACATATGTAACAAACCTGCACGTTATGCACATGTACCCTAGAACTTAAAGTATAATAATAAAAAAAAAAAAAGCAAAAACTAAAAAAAAACAAAAAAAAACAACAAAAAAAACAATGGCCTGGGGTTTGTTGTTTGTTTGTCTTGTTTGTTTTTGCCTGGACATCATTACTTAGGTAGACATGTAAAAAGAGTCCTAACAGAGGCTCTCTGTTCTTCAGGCTGGCCCTGACGGCAGTGTGGACCCACGAGCCTCCATTCCCTTCTCATCAAGATGGGTGATGTCAGCAAAACTTCTTGCTTAGAAACATTGTTTTGAACTTGGCAACCTGTAAGCTGCGTTGCCATGGTTACCAGAGGGCCCTGGGGAATGAGGAACACAAAGGAGAAGCTTGAAACACAACCAGGCCCTTCCCCTTCAGCCTCAACCTGAGCTGGTGACAGTTTCTGACAGACCTTCCTGTGCCCAGGGACCCCACACCACCATTCCCATGCACAGCCAGCCTGACAAAATGCCCCAGTGCTTGCAGCATGTCATAACTACTGATATTTATTGGGCAGCGTGGTAAAGCACTTTACGTGAATTATTGTATTTAATCTTTCCCAAACCCTGCGTTGATATATATATGCTACTATTATTTCCATTATCTGGTGAGGACGCAGGGACACACAGAAGCTAAAAGACTTGCTCCAATGTCCCATAACTAGCAAGTGGCAGTCTGGCTTCAGGGCTGGTGCTCCCAAACAGCCCATCCTGTCTAAAGCCACCATCTTCATGGCAAGTCACAGCAAACAGAATCTCCAGATACCGGTGGGTACCCAGCTCCTAAAGATTCCCAGAAGGGAATGTAGGTTCCTGGAAAGGCTCTAGGCAAGATAGATATGGGGCATTGGCAGAGATGTCTTAAAACAACTGTCTGGTGAGACGAGCAGAGGGAACAAAAGGAAATCCAAATTTAAACGTCTCTAGGCATTCAATCAATCATGCCTTAAGGTCACTGTTGGAATCGTAGCAGGGAACAGAGGATGGCGGAGAGTGGTAAATGTCACTGTTTGCTTGTAGATTTTTCCTATTTCATTTTTAATATTAAGGTCCTCGGCCAGACCCAAATCATGATACTAACAGGGCCCAGGTAGGGGACAAGTGAATAACATTAGCTAGGGTAAAGTAAAGTGGGGTAAAAGTCTGATGTCAGATGGAATAGAGGCCGGGTGAGGGGATGGAGGATGGGGAAGGCAGAGCACGGGACTCTGCTTACAGAGACAGCCAAAACTCCTCTCCACCCAGCGGTCCCCCCGACTTGCCACATCTGATTATTTCAGAAGCTGGAGATCTGGGTACTCTTTAAAATCTCCTACTTCTAGTTTGACTTTGAATTTTTGGTCTCTCTGTTAAAGTTTTGTTTTACTTTTATTGAAAAATAATAACTGTATGTATTTACGGGGTGTGATGTGACGTTTTGATCCACGTATACATTGTGGAACGATCAAATCAGTCTATCATGCCCATCACCTCCAATACTTATCATTTCTTTGTGGTAAGAATATTTAAAATCCTCTCTTTTAGCTCCTTTGAAATATACAATACATTATTATTAACTATAGTCATCTTGTTGTACAATAAATCAGCAGAAATTACTCTTCCTGAATCTGCTTTCGAAATGTTTAGCAATCTTTGAACAAAAATGTAAGTTCTATGCAGGCGAAATAAAACAATTGTATGGGTTAGACTTCAACTCTGGGCCATTAGTCAAAGATCTCTGCTCTGGGCATTCATGTTTAAACATTCCATTGGATAAACATGGCCAGAGGGTCTTCCATGAGCCATGCACCACGCTGGGCACTAGCCTTAGAGTGGTGACTGAATCTGACCCTTTTTAAGTAACTTAGATTCTAGTATGATGTTTTTCAAACTGTGCAGCATGAGTGATTAGTCCACCTTAAAATCAATGTAGCAGAATGGCAACCAGCATTTTAAAATAATACAAAATAAAATGGAATATTACGGAAAATATCGAAGCACATTGCGTATGATAAAGGAAGGTGCTGATTTGTAGAGCATTTGTTAGTATTTTATGTACTATGAACAAAAAAGTTTGATACTTGGCTTAAGAGACATTATTGACTGGGAAAAGAAGAGAATCAAAATGTCTCACTTCTGCAGAATGTGGGTGAGAGCGGATTTTATCATCTGCTATAGAGGGGTTAGGTTCCTAAGTTCTGCCACTTACTAGCTGTGTGACCTTGGGAAAGTTGCTTAACCTCTCTGTGCCTCCATTTCCTTCTCTATAAAATAGGGTGGGAGGATTAAATGAGTGAATACATGAAAGATACTTAGAACAGTGCCTAACACATGAAGAGTTCTCAACAGATGTCATTATAATCTTTACTACTGCTTTTATGAAGTCCTGCATTCAAAGGTATTCCTTGATGAGATGCTTGAGAGATTAGTTTCTTTACTTCTTATGAATAATAAAGTCGCCTAAGTTACAATGATCAGGATTTTTTTTTTTTTTTTTGAGACAGAGTTTTGCTCTGTCGCTCAGGCTGGAGTGCCATGGCACCATCTCGACTCACTGCAACCTATGCCTCCTGGGTTCAAGCAATTCTCCTGCCTCAGCCCCCTAAGTAACTAGGACTACAGTTGTGTACCACCATGCCCGGCTAATTTTTGTATTTTTAGCAGAGACAGGGTTTCATTATGTTGGCCAGGCTGATCGTGAACTCCTGACTTCAAGTGATCCACCCACCTTGGTCTCCCAATGTGCTAAGATTACACAAGTAAGCTGCTGTGCCTGGCCTGGATTTATCTCTTTTTCTTTTTTTTGTCTTTTGAGATGGAGTCTCCCTCTGTTGCCCAGGCTGGAGTGCAGTGGTGCCGTCTTGGCTCACTGCAATCTCTGCCTCCAGGGTTTAAGTGATTCTCCTGCCTCAGCCTCCTCAGTAGCTGGGACTACAGGTATGCGCCACCATGCCTGGCTAATTTTTGTATTTTTAGTAGAGATGAGGTTTCACTATGTTGGCCAAGCTGGTCTCAAACTCCTGACCTTGTGATCCACCCACCTCGACCTCCCAAAGTGCTGGGATTACAGGCATGAGCCACCACTTCAGGCTGGGTTTATCTTTTATAACCTAAGTAGCCTGGAATTGTCAGTAGGGGAGTCCAGAGACGGGTCTTGAATGAACTAGGATTCCTGTGGTTTTCTTCTATAATTGCAAAGGCCTTCTAAGCCCTACCTGAACCTGAGGTCATCACTCTTCTGGGATTGCTGTTGGATGACAGGGATTTCCAGACCTTCACATCTAGGCTTAGCTGAGGCTTTCTGGGCACCTACAGCCCAGCAGGCCTTCCTCAAGGCACATGGACACACACGGCCCCTCCTGAGTCTCCCAAGCTTCCAGTAAGGAAGTACCGTTGTGCCTGTTTATAGATGAAGAGACCGTGGTGTGGAAAGGCCCTGTGATGTGATGAAAGCCCTCTAAGAGGGAGACCATCACAACGCATGGAAAACCACAGAAATGCCAGGTGTGTGCCTGGGGCCCAGGAATGTGGTCGTGAGAGGAGGCTGCGTGGGTCCCCAGTGGGAGCGCAACTAGAGTCTGGGGCCATGTTCTGAGCTGTGTGATATTCTGGGCGATGCGGAGCCCCTGAGATGTTTTTAGTTGTGTTTCTACCACATCCTAATTATTTTAGCAAGGGTAATTCCAACATGGGCAACACAGTAACTCCTTATTTGATTAACTCTGATTTCTCTCTATTTGATTAACCAGACTCCACATTCCCCAATGATCAGAGAGTTTACTGAGTTACTTTTGGAAATTCAAATTCTGTTCTCTATTTAGCGAGAAGGATCCGCGGGGAGATGGTTTTACATAACGTTGTCATGAAACCACTTGGTTATCTTAATTTTCTCACTTCCTCAACTGAATTTAAAGAAACAACAAATGAAAAAAAAAAAAAAAACAACAATAAAACCAGTAAGAGCCTGGAAGCTGGAAAACTGCAGGAAGGCATATTAATAATGGCTTCAAAGATAGCCTTTGCTTTTTGAGCGCTAAGTATGTGTCTGGCCAAATGCTTTGCCTGCATCTTCTCTTCCATCTTCACAATGACCCTGAAGGGATTTGCTGTTATTTCCATTTTACAGATTAAAAAAACACTTCTACAGAGGTGAAGTCATTGGCCAAAGGCCACAGAGTTAGTCTGCAGGAAACATAGGATTTGGACACCCAGCACTCTGATTCCCGGGCCGTTGCTGCTAGGAGAAGGTGCTTTCGGCTTGCATTTGGGATGCTCCAGCAATTGTAACATTGGACACATTCCTTCCATTTCTTTCCCAACGTGATGAGAAAGACGGTCGGTCAGTCCCATCTTCTCTTCAGCTATCACCTTCTGGTTGAAATATATCAGATGTATAGCACCCAAGAAAGAGGAAATAATATTAGACCCCTTTCCCCTGTCCAGAGGTGGCAAATAGTTTCTCCTGAAATTGACTGATAGCAAGGTTGCTGAATCAATAGGGAAGAGAACTGGGGTGGATTGGCAACGAATGAGCCAGGCCTGCCGTGAGTATCAGAAGTGTAGTGATGACGAGGTCATTACACATTTGCCATCCCTGCTCTAGTCCTTTTTTCCTATACAAATTCACATTATTTTCAAAAGCACAAATAAAAACCTACACATATATACTGTGAACATATGATATTTTTGCCTGCTAGCATCCATCTTCCTTCTGGTAAAATAACACAACCACAACAAACAACATAAAACTGTGGCAGGCCAGGTCTCCCTGACGGCTGAACAGGCAGGCCTCCATAACAACTTTCAGCACTGACTGAGTGGTTAAGTTAAATGTTAAAAGCTGAAACAGCCACTCCCCTTATACAAAGGCTGGAATGTAACAAGAGCCCACCAAGAGTTTTGCCCAAGCCTTTCCTGGGCCTTAAAGCACGACAAGATAATGAAGGAATTCTTAACAGGACCCACTTAGGATTAAACAAGTTTTATTCAGGATCTGAAGAAACTCCCCAGGCCTCCACAAACAAGTTTATTGGGGATCTGAAAGAACTCCCCAAACCTTCATGATTTAGCAGGAGACAAGATAGGGGTAATGACCCCAGTACCTGAACCCATTTGGATTAAGTCAATTTACTGAAGCTCCAAAGGAAGGTCTTCAGGACTCAGACCTTCGTTATAGATTCGAAGAAGTTAATCACTATGTCTTTAGAGGAATGCACGCTTACACGGAGACATACGGCTCAGAGGGTATACAAGCTCTGTAAAACTTTGTAATTTTGAGTTGGTCTGGCAATATTTTCCAGGCCTTCTCCCTGTAACCAATTACAGAAATAAAACTCTCCTTCTCCCCAGTACATCTGCATCTCATTATTGGTCTGGAAGAAAGAGCAGCCCGACCCTCGGTTTGGTCCAGTAACAATTCCACATTTGCCGTCTCTGCTGTGGACTTTTTTGTTGTTGTTCATACAAATCCACACTACTTTCAAAAGCACAAATAAAAACCTACACATATACACTGTGAACATATGATATTTTTGCCTCCTAGAATCCATCATCCTTCTTCTGGTAAAATAACACAACCACAACAAAATGATATAAAACCACACACAGGCCAGGCTAAGTGGCTTGTGTCTGTAATCCTAGCACTTTGGGAGGCTGAGGCAGGCAGATCACCTGACGTCAGGAGTTCAAGACCAGCCTGGCCAACATGGCAAAATCCCGTCTCTACTAAAATTACAAAAACATAGCTGGGCGTGGTGGTGCATGCCTGTAATCCCAGCTACTCAGGAGGCAGGAGAATTGCTTGAACCCAGGAGACAGAGACTGCAGTGAGCCGAGATCATGCCATTGCACTCCAGCCTGGGTGACAGAGCGCGCGCACACACACACACACACACACACACATCCCTTGTATGTGGAAAATTATCCCTTTCTTGATCTCTAGCCAAGATGCACCCCCCATCTCCAGTAATAAGCACACAACACGTGACCAGGTCTTACCAGTCAGAGATCACATCGTCCATTCTCTGGAGCACTGATTAGTTCAGAGCCAAGCCAAGGAACTAATTCCAGCTCTGGAATGCTCTTTCCCCCAGGGTGGCTTCACTGATAGTTTGTCACCCTGGAGCTGTGGATGGCTGTCTCTGTCGCCGGTTGGGGAGCTCTTGCTGCTGAATGAAACCAACATTGAGAAACGCAGAGTTGGGAGATGGAAGGAGTGGTGCCCTGAAGAAATCATGGAAGCATCTGAATCTAGTTCAGCTAATCTAGAGCTAATCTAGTCTAATCTAGCCTAGAGCCAGCTTTACTGCAGCAAGTTCCAATTCCATGAGCCTATTTATTTTGCTTAAGCCAGTTTGAGTTGTGTTTCTGGTACTTGGGAGAAAAGTATAATTAAAGAATCATTTTGATCTCAAAACCTTTAGTGATCTCCCGTGCAATGGACTAAATGTTTGTGTACCCCCACCCCCGAATTCATATGTTGAAATCCTTATCCCCAAGGCGATGGGATTGGGAGGTGGGGTGTTTGGGAGGTGGTTAGGTCATGACGGTGGAGCCTCATGAATAAGATTAGTGTCTGTATAAAGAGGACCTTAGAGGGGCCAAGCGCGGTGGCTCACGCCTGTAATCCCAGCAGTTTGGGAGGACAAGGTGGGCGGATCACGAAGTCAGGAGATATAAACCATCCTGGCCAAAATGGTGAAACCTGTCTGTACTTAAAATACAAAAATTAGCTGGGGATGGTGGTACATGCCTGTAGTCCCAGCTACTCGGGAGGCTGAGCCAGGAGAATCTCTTGAACCCGGGAGGCGGAGGTTGCAGTGGGCCGAGATCGCGACAGTGCACTCCAGCCTGGCAACAGAGCGAGACTCTGTCTCAAACAAACAAACAAACAAAAACGGGACTGTAGGGAGCCTTCTCACCTTCTTTCTACCATGTGATGACACAGTGAGAAGCAGGCCATCTACAGCCTCAAAGAGAGCCCTTCCCAGAACTTGACCATGCAAGCATCCGACCTGGGACTTCTAGCCTCCAGAAGTGTGAGAAATAAATTTCTGTTATCTATAAGCCACCCCGTCTACGGTACTCTGTTACAGCAGCCTGGACTGACCAAGGCATCCATAACCCACATTTCCATTTTTCCTCTCCTGCTATTCTTTGCTCTACTCCAGGCTCCATGGACCTTAGGTTCTTGTGCAGTAAACAAGTTGCCATTTCCTCAGCACCCCGTGCCCTTTCATGCTTCTTGTTCTGCCCAGTGGATTCTCCACACACCAGCAAGGCCGGTCTCTGTTTAACCCATCCCTTAATATGGCATGTATTGCATGGCATTTCTGGCTTCTATTTGATACGAGCTAATAGTTAAGTTTTATTGAGCATATGCTATATGTCAGGGACTGTTCTTAGAGTTTCACCTGCATTAACTTATATATTTGGCACAATAGCCCTGTATCTGGGGGAGACACTGAGGCACCAAATGGCTGAGCAGTTTCTTGGGGTCTAACACTTGAGCTCTTAGTGTGAGGCTGCATGGTGCACATGTCCAGAATTGACTTCCTGCTTCCCTTTGTTCCTGTTCTCTGTGGTATAAAGGGTTAAAAGAATTTGCAACTCTTTTCACAGAGCAGCAGAGGCCACAGAGCATGCCATGATAATTGGGCTTGTTTTGTGGGGAGGAAACGCCTGTCTTGGTGTCAGGGCACCATGTAAAAATGTGTTTTTATTCCACATAAATTAGTCTGTGCGCTCACCCTGTGCTGGGGATGGCCTGGCGGCTGAACGGGGCTTGGCATTAACTCTGCCCATGGAGATCACTCATTAGTATAAGCAGGGCCCCTGTCTGTATTTTCTTTTGTCTCTTTTCCCAGAGCAGAGAAGAACAGAGTCTAATTGGGAGGCAGATTGCAGAACAAATGTGTATGGGCTTTTTTTTTTTTTTTCCAAATATTTCTCTTTAACCCTGTCTACACTAGCAAAGGAATCATCGAAGGCAAAGGAAAGGAAGGAAGGAAAGGGAAGGGAAGGAAGGAAAGAAAGGGAGGGAGGGAGGGAACAATCACAATCATTTAGGTGCAATGAATGTGGCTAACATCACAGCCAGATTCATTGCACCTAAAAGCCAGGGGCGTAGAAAGATGTATTCGTCAACTCTGGGAAAATTAAATTCAGAGAATCTTAATAATAGAGAGCTGTTGAATCATAGATGCTTGAAATTATGGGATCATAGAATTTTCCATTCCTTGAATCCTGGAAATAAAAGTGTAACAGGATTCTAGGACCACAACTGCCCTCTGCATTGTCCGCATTTCAGCTTGCTTGAACTTTCATCCTTTCCTCAATTTACCTCTGCCTCCCTCCCCACCAACAATGCCTACTCCCATTGTCTGGCTAATTCATATCCTCATTCCTGTCTCAGCTGAAACATCCCCACTCATGGACTACTTTCACTGCAGCTAGACTAAAACAGGCCCCTAGGAGATGAAAGCGGAGTCCCCTGACTGCCCTCATCATTCTCCTCTCCACTGAACACTCACCCTTCCTTCCCTTTCCTTGCTTCCTTCCTTCCTTTGTTCCATCATTTCCTTCCCTTCTCTTCCCTCTCCTTTCCTTTCCCTTCCTTCCTTCCTACCTTCCCCTTTCCTTTCCTTTTCCTTCCTTCCTTCCTTCCTTCTTTCCTTCCTTCCTTCCCTTCCCTTCTTTCCTTCCCTTCCCTTTCCTTCCTTCCTTTCCTTTTCCTTCCTTCCTTTCCTTCTTTCCCCTTCCTCCCTTTCCTTCCTTCCCCTTCCTTCCTTCTTTCCTTCCTTCTTTCCCTCCCTCCCTCCCTTTCTTTCCTTCCTTCCTTCCCTTCCCTTTCCTTCCTTCCTTTCCTTTTCCTTCATTCCTTCCCTTCTTTCCCCTTCCTCCCTTTCCTTCCTTCCCCTTCCTTCCTTCCTTCTTTCCTTCCTTCCTTCCCTCCCTCCCTCCCTTTCTTTCCTTCCTTCCCTTCCCTTTCCTTCCTTCCTTTCCTTTGCCTTCCTTCCTTCCTTCCCTTTCCTTTCCTTCCTTCCCTTCTCCTTCCTTCCTTCCTTCCTCCCTCCCTCCTTCCCCCCTTCCCTTCCCTTCCTTTCCTTTCCCATTCCTCCCTTCCTTCCCTCCTTCCTTCCCTGATGGGTTTCAAGGCCTTTCAGTGGGATCTTAATGGTTTTGCTCATCATGGAATCTCCAATGCTGGGTACGTGCTTGAAACTGTGTTCCAAAGAGTTGAAACCGATGATAAACAGAAATTCTTGAATTTGCAGAATGGCAGACGAGAAAAGAAAGAACTTGCTGAAACACAAAAACTCCCTCCACTTATGAGATAAAAGAATTAGCTAAAGTTGATTAGAACAAAACGGCCAACTAGAGTCTGCACAGTACCAGCTTGCTAACATCACAGCTTGAACTTCCACCACCTTTCAGACTAACTCTTCCCAAATTTGCATACGTGAACCATGAGAGAGCATGCAGAGATAACTGTGCATGCCCGAGTACTTTCCAGACCTCCCCTTTCCTTCCACCAATCACCTACTAATCTCAGAATCCACCCACTTAATCTTCTCTGATAAAAATACTACCTTAAAACCAGCATGGGGAGACAGAGTTGAGCTTGATTTCTGTCTCCTTGGGAGTCGACTTTCAATATCAAGCCTTTCTTTTTTCCAAAACCTGGTGTCTTAGTGTTGGTTTCTAGTGCGTCAGACAGCAAGCCCTTATTGTTCAATGACTCCATCTTTTCTTACCATTCTTCTCTCCGCTCAACTTGCTCAATGTCTTCCTTCCCTGATGGTGTACAGGGTCTTTAAATGGGATCTCAGTGGATTTGTTCACTGAATTTCCAGTGCTGGATACCCATCTGAAATGAAGGAGGTGCTAAGTATGTATTTTTGAATGAACGGAAAGATGGCTGATCTTGGATTCTTTGGCTCTTAGGGCCAGAAGGAAACTTATGGTCTTCTTGTTCAACTCCTTCTCTCAAGTCCTCAGCAGAATGCCTGAGAATGAGTTGCCTATCCCTCAGGCCCACAGGGAAGGGGAGCTCACCACTGCCAGAAGCAACTCTCCCTTGCATTGTCAAGAAGCTCTCTGGGTTGCAAGGTTCCTAATAGTATCGAATCACAGGGTGTGTCCTGTGATGTTGTATCTCTGCCCCTGAATGTAACTCATGACGTGATTCAGCACAAAAAAGCTGATTCAGAAAAATGATTCCCAAAAGATTTAACAGAGGTAACTTATACTAGCAAATCCATGACCTGAGTTGTATTTGACTTAGAGAGTTATTTTGAGTTCCAAGATAAAAAAACAAAACAAAACAAAACAAAAAACAACAAAAAACTTTTTTTTTTTTCGTCTGAGACGGAGTCTTACATATAATCCCAAACCTTCTTCTCCATCTTCCCCGATGGGGTGGGAGAGGGCAGGGATTGGAGGGAGGTAGAAAAGGTTCTCTTTTCTCATGTACTTATTTATTTATTTATTTATTTATTTGATTATTTTGAGACAGGGTCTTGCTCTGTCACCCAGGCTGGAGTGCAGTGGCACAATCACAGCTCACTGCAGCCTTGACCTCCCTTGGCCCAGATGATCCTCCCACCTCAGCCTCCTGAAGGATCACAAGCGTGTGCCATCATTCCTGGCTACTTTTTTATGCTTTTGTAGTGACTGGGTTTCACCATGTTGCCCAGGCTGGTCTCCAGCTCCTGGGCTCAAATAATCTGCTTGCCTTGGCCTCCCAAAGTGTTAGGATTACAGGCATGAGCCACCACACCCAACCAAAAAACTTTAAGTATAATATGCCTACAGAAAAGTGCCATATTCCAAGCACACAGCTTGATAAATTAGCACAGTGTGAGCACAACGGCATAGCTAGCACAGATCACGGAAAAGGGCAGGACCAGCACTTCCTGCTCCCTTCTGTCTCCACTCTCATCTAGGGACCACTCTCTTGACTTGATGGTACACAGTCATTTTCCATCTTTCCAAATTTTGTGTAGATGCACTCGATTGATGATTCAGTATTTCACAATGTGGAAGAATCCACATTAAAATCTAGCGATACTGGGTCCTCAGTTTCTTATGACAACAGGTGGTTTATGACAGCTTTTGGTGGCTTCCCCCTCCTTTGCATGGGGTATAACTGGCCCAGCTGGCCCCAACTTCTGACTTCTCTGGCTCACCTGACTGGCTTCCCTTAGATCCACCCTTGTAGGAATTTAAGATTTTCCAATTCTGGTCAAATTTTTTTTTTTTTTTCCAGAGGTGACATTTCTTCGTCTTCTTTTTCTTTATTAGAGATGTTATATCACTGTTTCCCAGGCTGGTCTTGAACTCTTTTTTTTTTTTTTTTTTTTGAGACGGAGTCTCGCTCTGTCGCCCAGGCTGGAGTGCAGTGGCCGGATCTCAGCTCACTGCAAGCTCTGCCTCCCGGGTTTACGCCATTCTTCTGCCTCAGCCTCCCGAGTAGCTGGGACTACAGGCGCCCGCCACCTCGCCTGGCTAGTTTTTGTATTTTTTAGTAGAGACGGGGTTTCACCGTGTTAGCCAGGATGGTCTCAATATCCTGACCTCGTGATTTGCCCGTCTCGGCCTCCCAAAGTGCTGGGATTACAGGCTTGAGCCACCGCGCCCGTCTTGAACTCTTGAGCTCAAGCAATTCTCCTGCCTCTGCCTCCCAAAGTGCTGAGATTGCAGGCATGAGCCACCACCCAACACTTCTAATAGCTACATTGTTTCCTATGAGAAGGGAGCTTGGTGGAGCAGAGCAAAGGAAATAGACATGAGTCGGAATCCTGATTTGCTGCTAACTAGAGTCTACATAGTATTGTGCTTAAGAATACGGACTCTAGAGCCAGACAGCTGGGTTCAGGTGGGTATCAGAGTGACCTTGGGCAAGTAACCTCACCTTCTGTTCATGGTGCTGAACATGGTGATGAAAATAGTGATCCCCTCTTCACAGTGTCATTGTGAGGAACAAATGAATTGTAAAGCCCTAGAAGCATTAATCCTGGCACAACTGGATACATATTCTAAGATATGGCACATTCCCCTTGTAAACACAGTTATCTCATCTGGAAAATGGGAGTAATAATATCAGCTTCACAGGCTTGTTGTGTCAATTAAATAAGATAACCCATTTCCAGGGCTTCACAGGGTGGATGCCAAATAAATATATCCTCTTCCTCCAAAACAGTACCATTGATCCCATTTGGCTTTGGTTTTTCACATTTACAAAACAGAAATTTAGGCATCACTTTGCCTTGGGGCATGACAGCCCCAAGATTACCTTCCCACCCTCCCAGTCTCCCAGTGCCAAGGCCCCAGGGGAGGGCTTATCAGCTTAGGTCTATCTGTTCCTCTGGCATTATTCCCCTAAATATTCATGACTGCACAATGCCCTTATTGTCACACCTAATTTATGTTTGAAGTTGAGGCTGGACATTTTTTTCCCCATCTGTCTTCTTCATAGTTCATTTTTATAAGAAAAAAAAAACTTAAAAAGTCCATTTCTCTAGGGTTTCTATTTCAGGAGTTATTCCTCATGCTGTTCAGCATTTTGACACATCAGATCTGTTTTCAGGAGCAATCATGCCACACAGAATGGTATGGTAGTCATTTATTCATTCATTTAGAAAACATATCTTAAGCACTGTACTGGTTTTCAGGAGCTGAAAACAAATCCTTAGCACCTTCCTTTAATCTTCACAATACTTTGACTGCATTGATCATTACAACACTGATTATCTATTAAGGGTGTGCTCTGTGCTATAAGAGGCAGAAAGCATTTTATATGCAGCCAGCAATTGTTCCAACAATCTAGCAATGTAGATGCCATCATTCCCTTTTACAGGTGAGGAAACTGAGGCTAGTGTGAGATTACTCAACCAGGAAAGGAGGACTCATGTTTCTGTGCTCTAAATACAAGATTCTTGCTCTTTCCACTCCATCTTTTTATCTTAATCAGCAAGGACTTTGTTACAGAGGGCAGAGGACCAAGATTCCTACCTTCAAGCCACCAGGGACTTTACTGGGCCTAGGATTATGAAACCTACCCAATTGTTCCGTAGAACTGCTATTCATGGCTTTTTTTTCCTTTTTCTTTCTTTCTTTTTTTTTTTTTTTTTTTTTTTTTTTT